>NW_007730471.1:187966-192982 GCF_000696425.1 Galeopterus variegatus | reverse complement strand
AAAAAAAATGATTATAAAAACTTGGAAGCTGGAAAGCATATCATCTTAGTCCATTTGGGTTACTATAACAAAATACCTTAGACTGGATAATTTACAAACAATAGAAATTTATTGCTCAATGTTCTGGAGGCTCAAAGTCTAAGATCAGGACACCATCATATTCATTGTCTAGTGAGGGCATGTTCCTCATAGGTGGCACCTTCTATGTGCCCTTACATGGCAGAAGGGCAAAAGGGGTTAACAAGCTCCCTCAGGCTTCTTTTATAATTGCACTAATTTCATTTATAAGGGTTCTATCCTCATGACCTAATCTCTTCCCAAGACCCCACCTCTTAATATTATCACCTTGAGGGTTGGATTTCAACATATAAATTTTGGGGGGACACATACATTCAAACCATAGCATAGGTAGACAAGTGGTTACTGAGTTAGTAGATCAGAAAGGCTTTTTGGCTGTTATAGATAATGCTGCAATAAACATTCATGTACAAGTTTTTGTGTGAACATGTTTTTATTTCTCTTGGGTATATAACTAGGTGTGGAATTTCTGGGTGGTATGATGACTGTATGTTTTACCATTGAGGAACTGCCAGATTGTTTTCCAAAGTGGCTGCACCAACTTGTATTCTCATCAGTAGTGCATAAAGGTTCTTATTCCTCCATGTCCTCAGCAACTCTTCTTATCTGACTTTCTGATTCTAGCCATGCTGATGGGTGTTAAGTGGTATCTCATTGTGGCTTTGATTTGCATTTCCCTGATGAGTAATGATGTTGAGCATCTTTTCATGTGTTTATTTGGCCATTTGTACATCTTTGAAGAAATGTCTATTCAGATTCTTTGTCCATTTTTTAATTTTTATGTGTGTGTTTATTTTTTATTGGGTTATTTATCTTTTTTATTATTGAGCTGTAAGAGTTTTTATATACTATAGATACAAGTCCCTTGTCAGATATATAATTTACAAATATTCTATAGCTCTCTGTGTGGTTGTCTTTTCGTTGTTGATGGTGTCCTTTGAAGCACAAAAATTTTAATTTTGAGGAAGTCCAATGTTTCTGTCTTTTTTTTTGCTCATGCTTTTTGTTTCATATCTAAGAATACTTTGAAAAATGCTAGGTTATGAAGATTTGACCTCTCTTTTCTTCTAAGGGTTTTATGCTTTTGCTCTTAAATTTAGTCTTTAATCCATTTTGAATTAGTTTTTATATACAGTTTGAGGTAAAGGTATAATAATTGTTTCATTATTTTGTATGTGGCTATCCAGTTTCCCAGCATCACCTGTTGAAAAGACTATTCCTTCTTTACTGAATGTTCTTGTCATTCTTGTTGAAAATCAGTTGACTGTCAATGTGTTTATTAGTGGACTCTCACTTTTATTCTGTTGATCTGTATGTCTGTCCTGTGCTAGTTCCATACTGTCTTCATTACCATTGCTTTGTAGGTAAGTTTTGAAATTGGGAAGTTTGAATCCTCCTCCATTATTTTTCTTTCTCAGGATTGTTTTGGTTATTCTCACTTTCTTGCAGTTCCATTTAAATTTTAGAATCAGCTTGTTAATTTCTGCCAAGATAGGGATTGCATGTCTGTAGATCATTTGGGATTTATCTGTTGCTATCCTAACAATATTAAGTATTCCAGTTCCTGAACATGAGATGCTTTTCCATTTATTTAGATCTTTAATTTCTTTCAACAATGTTTTGTAGTTTTCAGAATATGTTTTACACTTCTCTTAAATTTATTCCTAGGCATTTTATTCTTTTTGATGTTATTAAGAATATAATTGTTTTCTTAATTTCATTTTTGTATTCATTGCAACTGTGCAGGAATATAATGATTTTTGTATACTAATCTTATATCTTGCAACCTGCTGAAACTATTAGTTTTAATAGTTTTTTAGTGTATTCCTCTGGATTTTCTATATACAAGATTATGTCATATGTAAATAGAGATAATTTTGCTTCTACCTTTCCAATCTGGATGCTTTTATTTCTTTTTTCTTGCCTTATTGCCCTGGCTAGAACCTCCAGAATAATGTTGAAAAGAAGGGGTAAGATTGGACATCTTTTGGGGAAAGCATCCAATCTTTCATCATTGAATATCATGTTAGCTGTGGGTTTCGTAGATGCCATCACGTTGAGTTCCCTTCTATTTATCATGAGTGTATTATCATAAAAGAGTGTTTGGTTTTATCAGATGCTTCTTCTGCATCTATTGAGGTGATTTTCTGATTATTACATAAATTGATTTTCAGATGGTAAACCGACCTTGCATCCAAGTCTTGGTCATGTTGTATAATTCTTTTTATATGTTGCTGAATTTTTGCTAGTTGAGGTTTTTTATGTCCACATGCATAAGAGTTATTGATCTTTTTTTTTTTTTTTTTTCTTGTGATATTTTTGTCTGGTTTGGGCATATCAGGGTAGTACTGTCCTCATAAAATGAATTGGGAAATGTTCCTTCCTCTTCTGTTTTTTGGAAGAGTTAGTGAAGAATTGGTATTAATTCTTGAATGTTTTGTAGAATTCAGCAGTGAAGCCATCTAAGCCTGGACATTTCTTTGTGGCTAGTTTTTTGATTACTAATTCAATTTCTTCACTTGTTACAGATATACTCAAATTGTCTATTTCTTCTTAAGTTGGTTTTGGTAGTTTGTATCTTTGTAGGAATTTGTCCACTTCATCTAAGTTACCTATTGTTGGCATATAGTTGTTCATAGTTCAGCCATTTTTTTTTTAAGGTCAGTAATAATGTCCTCTCTTTCATTTCTGATTCTAGTAATGTGAATCTTCTCTCTTTTTTTCTTGGTCACACTAGCTAAAGGTTTGTCAATTTTGTTGTTTTTTTTAACCAATGAACCAGCTTTTGAGTTTATAGATTTTCTCTACTGTTTTTCTATTCTCTATTTCACTAATTTCTACATTTCCTTCTGCTTGCTTTAGGTTTAGTTTACTCTTCTTTTTCTAGTGTCTTAAGGTGTAAGGTTAGGTTATTGAGATCTTTCTTAATATAGGCATTTACACCTATAAATTTCCTTTTAAGATGGCTTTAGTTGCAGCTCATAAGTTTTGGTACGTTTTGTCATTTTCATTTATCTCAAAGTATTTTCTTATTTCTTTTTTGATGTCTCATTGATCCATTTGGTTGTATAATAGTGTGTTGTTTAATTTCCGTTATAATGTATCCCTGACATAAAGCATATTTTCTTTTAAAGTCTATTTTGTCTGATATTAGTATAGTTGCTACCTATGGCTTTCCTATAGTTGACTTATTCCATGATTTTCTTCTGTGAGCTAGCTTGCCTTCAGTCTAGGCTATATCTTTGATAGATCCGTGAATCTCCTCTCAATTGCCTTTTAACACAATCTCCATTGTTTTTGAGAGCCTTCAAAAAAAGTCAGTTGCTTTGGGAAGAGATTAGGAGCTACCCATTTTATGGCCTGTTTCTCTCTCAAGCAAAATCTCTGAGCCAGGGCTGTGGAGCTGGGGATGGGGACAATGGCAAGCTTCTCTCTGAGTGATACTCCATTCTGGGAACTGAGCATTTATTGGAAGGGTGGGGTGGAGGGGGGGGGGAGAAAGGAAGTAGCCTGAGGTTCTCTTGGTTTGACTTTTCTTTCTTTGAACCACCAGCTTGAGAGCCAGGGGAAGGGCAGTGAGGACCACAGTATTCTCAGTGTGCCAAGTCCAAAGTAGAGCCTCTTTTCCACAAGTGGCAGTTGAGTGGCAGAAGGGAACCCTCACCTCTGACCCTGCTCACCAGAGATTTAGCCTTAGCAATAGGTAGCTAGGCTCGGGATGAGAAATGCTGATGTTCTTCCAAGGAAGAAAGTTCTCAGGTCTGTGAGCTGTGGGGAGAGAGGGAGCCCTGTATTCTTGTCTGCAGCCATCTGGAGTGGAGTCTTTACCTCTCTGAGCCAGGAGAGTGGAGAGAGGAAGTCTTGGTTCAAATACCACAGACTCATCTCCTATTGAATTTTCATAAATTTTCTTGAACAGATTTTTTTATTTGCTGTTTGCTCTTAGGATCATTTCCAGAGGCTATAAATGGTTGTTTTTTTGTTTGCTTGTTTTTACGGTTTTTACCAGTTTTTCTGAGGTTTAGCAGGGCTACTTTTTTGTACCAAAATAAACTTGTACTGTTATAACATGTCTGAACAGGATCTAGTTTGAGACACTCAGAAGAATAAGACATCAATTTGAAAAGAGTCCCTATCAGAGCAACATAAATTCTGCTAAAATTGAAGCAAGAACAAACATCAAATTTATGGTAAAGCTTGGGTGGAAGAATGGTGAAATCAATGATGCTTTACAAAAACTTATGGGGACAATGCCCCAAGGAAATCAGGAATTTACAAATAGTCAACTCATTTCAAGAGGGGACAAGATGATGTTGAAGATGTTGAAGATAAAGCCTGCAGACCAACCACATCAATTTGTGAGGAAAAAATTAATCTTGTTTGTGCCGTAATAGAAGAGGACCAACCAGTAAAAGTAGAAACAATAGACAACACCATAGCCATCTCAATTGGTTCAGTTTTACAATTCTGACTGAAAAATTACAATTGAGCAAACTTCCCACTTGATGGGTGACAAAACTGTTGTGTCCAGATCAGCTGCAGACAAGAGCAGAGCTTTCAAATGGAAATTTTAAACAAGTGGGATCAAGATCCTGGAGCATTTCTTTGAAGAATTGTAACAAGAGATGAAAATGGCTTTACCAGTATGATCCCGAAAACAAAGCACAATCAAAGCAGTGGCTACTAAGAGGTGGAAGTGGTCAAGTCAAAGCAAAAGCAGACAGGTCAAGAGCAAAGGTCATGGCAACAGTTTTTTGGGATGCTCAAGGCATTTTGCTTGTTGACTTTCTGAAGGGCCAAAGAACAATAACATCTGCTTATTATGAGAGTGTTCTGAGAAAAGACGGCCAGGAAAGTTTCACCAGAGTCCTTTTCCACCATGACAGTGCTTATTCCGCAAAAAAGGGCAATTTTGCAAGAGTCTCAATGGAAAAAACA
>NW_007730471.1:160314-187498 GCF_000696425.1 Galeopterus variegatus | reverse complement strand
AGGGCCAAAGAACAATAACATCTGCTTATTATGAGAGTGTTCTGAGAAAAGACGGCCAGGAAAGTTTCACCAGAGTCCTTTTCCACCATGACAGTGCTTATTCCGCAAAAAAGGGCAATTTTGCAAGAGTCTCAATGGAAAAAACATTAGGTATTCACCTTACAGTTCTGATTTAACTCCTTCTGATTTCTTTTTGTTTTCTAATTTTAAAAAAAATCTTTAAAAGGCACCCATTTTTCTTCGGTTAATAATGTTAAAAGGGCTGCATTGACATGGTTAAATCCCCAGGACCCTTAGTTTTTTAGGGATGATCTGAATGGCTAAAAAAAAATCTTTAAAAGGCACCCATTTTTCTTCGGTTAATAATGTTAAAAAGGCTGCATTGACATGGTTAAATCCCCAGGACCCTTAGTTTTTTAGGGATGATCTGAATGGCTGGTAGTACTTCAGAAAGTTCATGGGAAGATTTGCATTATCTTTTAAATCTGTTTATCCATGAACTTTGGAAGTACCCTAGTATCATCACTTAAAAAGTGTCTTGAATTTGATGAAGCTTATATTGAGAAATAAAGTTATATTTTTTATTTTTAATTCCATATTTATCCATGAACTTTGGAAGTACCCTAGTATCATCACTTAAAAAGGGTCTTGAATTTGATGAAGCTTATATTGAGAAATAAAGTTATATTTTTTATTTTTAATTCCATTTTTCCACAAAGATAGAAGTCCCTTTGTATCTTTGCATTCACCTCACTTTTTTATAACCCTTTTATCTTTCAGCTTTTTATGTTATCTCTTTCCCTATTTCTTTTCCTCTTTCTTTTCTATTCTCCTTTCTTATGTTTGAAATTGGGAAATTTTATTTAAAAAAGTACAGTAGACCAAAGGAAAACCAAGCAGAGGCTAAATGCATATAAGGAGTAGGTTTATTTCAATTTTTAAGAAGTTCAGAATTAGAAAATGTCCAGGTTAGCTGCTTTAAAAAAATAATAGTAATAGAAAAATATACATCCAAAGCCTGAGAGAAAGTTATTTACTTTTTATTTATAACCTTTCATTTTGTTGCTGTACTTCTTGCCTCTGATTGGTAATTTTATTGACATCTTACTCTTCCTTCTCTCCCTAGTTGCCTAATCACATTTTAATAATCCCTGGGGATCTCCTGACATTTGTACTTGGCAGGGCTTAGTTCTCATCTCTTCCATTTTTCTTGGTGTATGTGAAAGTATACGTACAGCCTGCCTTTCCTAACTGTGGGATTCGCATCCATGAATTCTGCATCCACAGATTCAACCAACCACAAGTCAAAAGTATTTGAAAATAAATAAATAAATAAATAACAACAATATGACAATAAAAATAATACAAATCAAAATACAATATAACAAGTACTTAAATAGCATTAACATTGTATTAGGTATTGTAAGTAATCTAGAGGTGATTTAAAGTATAAGGGAAGATATGCATAGATTATATACAAATACAGTGTCATTTATATAAGGGACTTGAACATCTGTCTTTTGATATCTGTCAAGGGTCATGGAACCAGTCCTCTGCAAATGACTTTACTTTGAAAATACATACTTAGAAAGTTCCTTTGGACTTTGAGATAGTTTGGTTGAATTGTTCAAAGCATATAATGGCAAGGATCTTAAAATTACAATAATTATATGAAGAACAGTTATGTGTGTGTGCATAATCTAAGGGGAATTTCATATAATGAGAATTGAAATATTTATTTTGAATTAGTCCTCAACTTTGTACTTACATATAAGTAAAGGGCCCAATACTTTTTCCCTATTAAAGTATAGCTTTATTTTCTATAAGCAGTAAGCATTTTCTCAGTGAAAAGATGCTTATTGGAAGAGAAATCTACATATATCTCTAGAGGCACATAAGAATCACTTGTGGAGCTTTTAAAAAATACCATGGCCAGGCTAGATTTTAGCACAATTAAATCAGAATTGGGGGATAATGGGGTTTAAGCCTTTTAACCAACAGTTATAGAGTGGAATTGGATTTAAGTGCCTCTAAATCTCCTAGAGCTCTTTGAGGAAAAAGTTGAAGTAGCTTTTTTTTTCAACTTCATTGCTACTTTTTTTTTTCTTTCAGCTCTTCTCCATGGCTTAACTACTCTTTTTTCAATTTTAGAGGCAAAAATTGAATTGGTGAAGATTGAAAACAGTGATGATCCTTTGATTCAAGAGATATTGGTAGAATGAGATAAAAACAACTTTTTACTGAAATGAGGGGACTTGACAGTAGAAACTAATTATTTATTTTGAGGATACTAAACAATCCAGAAGCATGAAGTTATGTACCATTTAAAAATAATCTTTGAATTTTTGGAAGTCATTAAAAGGCACTTGTCTACCTTCTGCAATGTGAGGATGCAAGAAGGCGGCCCTTACCAGACACTAAATTCCAGGACTTAATCTTAGACTTCCCAGCCTCCAGAACTGTGAGAAATAAATTTTTATTGTTTATAAATTACCCAGGCTGTGGCATTTTGTTATAGTAACACAAACGTACTATGACAGGTGCTTACTCCAATTATGTCATCTTGACATTTAAGCTTAATTATTTTGTTTGATTGCAAAAACTGTCTATACTCAAGCTCCATCACCTGATTTAATATTTGTGTTTTGAGTGGGGTGCTTTTTTTAGAGAAATAGGTTAGGATGGTGGTTCTCAAACTTCAGTGTCCATTGGGATCAGCTGGAGGTCTTAGTAAAACACAGAGTGCTGGGCCCCACTCTCAGAGTTTCTGATTCAGTAGGTTTGGGGTGGAACCTGAGAATCTGCATTTTTAACCAGTTCCCAGGTGAGGCTGATGTTGCTGTTCTGGGGTCCACACTTTAGGCCATTTTACTCCTTGGCCCCTCTCAAATGCCCTCTAAGGGGCCAAACTAGCTCCACATATTCTTCAAAAACTCGGCCTGCTTTTCTCTCCTGTAGTCATCCATTCTGTCCTTAGGACCACAAGCCTGGCTTATACATTTAGTAGTTTCCCTAAGGTTTGCTCCTTTCTCCCAACCCCTAGCCTTGTTGGCTCAGAAACCAAGTATTCACTTAGTTCCTTTTGTTTTAAGAATAATAGAGGATAATAAAATCAAACATGAAAAAAATTAAAATGGAGAAGTTAAAGTGGCAAATTCTTTTAAGTTCTAATATTGACAAGAACCTATAGTGTCTGATTCCCTTTGGAGGTAGTTACTTTCTTGAGAGCTTTACCTGGCACTCCTAAATTGTATAGGCTTTCCTAACCATCCTCAATGCACACTGCTCCCATAAAAATACCTTAGACAGGGCCGAGCCCGTGGCGCACTCGGGAGCGCAGCAGCGCTCCCGCTGCGGGTTTGGATCCTATATAGGGATGGCCGTCGGTGCACTCACTGGCTGAGCGCGGTGCGGCTGGTCTCAAAAAGGACAAAAAAAATACCTTAGACATAATTTTATCATTGTGTTTATCATGCTGTTTTGTTTTTTCTGTTTATCTTGTCCACTAGACTGAGTTCATCTTGTCCTCACCTCTTTTTTTTTTTTTTTTTTTTTTTTTTTTTTTTTTTTTTTTTATAAGATCTCTTTGTTGGTATTGTTCTGAAATTTTACGATCATATACTTTGGTGTGGTTCTACTTTTGTTCACTGGGTTTGGCACTTAGTGTGCCCTTTCAATTTGAAATTTTGTTATTTTTATTATTTAGGTTTTTTAATTAAAAAGGTAGTAAATGCACATGGTTAAAAAATATCAACCAATATGCGAAGATATATAATGAAAAATAAATCTATTTCTCACACCAGTCCTGTCCCGAGACAATAGCCTCTCTCTTTCCATTCTCCTTGGTGCAAATTATTAAAAGTAGCTTTTTGAAAATTGTTGAGACTATCCTAATATATAATTATGGTAATATACATACATACTTAAATAATAACACTGGGTTTTGTTGCTGGATTAATATTGTCTCTGCTTATGTAATTTTGGCAATATATTACATATTCTTTAAAGTAATATAACCAAACTAGGGAACTTCTACATACTACAGCATTCACTTGATATTAGTATTTCCCTTAGTGTCTTTTATTTCTTTTTGACATTTTGTCATTTATTCTGTGCTACTTCTGTGAATAAAGTATTCATATGGTATTTGCATGGGAAATAATGGTTTAGTTATTGATTAATGAATAACTGATGAGCTCAACTCAAAAGAAGTATACTTAGTAATATTCAGCAAATGTTTACTGAATACCTGCAGGGCTGAAACAAGATTAATGACACTACTAATTATTTGTTTTCTTTTGGCGTGCCTTTCACTCTTGTGTATGAATTTTGCGACTGTTTCATCTTTTTCAGATTGTTGAAAATTAATAGTCTTATTTAACTTATCTCTAGATTATTTAAGCCTCATTTTGCAAAAACCACAAAGCCATTTCTTTTAAATGTGTATTTTTTGTTGTTTTTTTATACCATACGATGGCAGTGTTAGACAGTGTTACTAATCTCTGAAGATTAGTAAGGTGGTTGATGGTGTGTAAATGTAACATGAGTATGCATGCGTGTTAGGAAAATATCTATTGAATATAAAGTCTTGCATTTGCTAAGAAAAAATAGTGGATATAATGTACCAAAAATTTACTTGATTATACAGATTGCCAGATTTTAAGTGACATGGGATAATCAGCTTCATTGTTTCCTAAACTGAAAATATAGGTGTATGATTATTTGGTAGACACTGGAGGGAAGTAATATTTTTCTTTTGTTAACAAATTCCTTCTAATGGACCATATTATTTTGCTTAAGAGGAAGGATTGTTTATCATTGTTTTTTCTTAGACATTGTAGTTATTCTATGAAAGCTCTTTCTTACTATTAATTTTCCTTATAGTAGGATTTATTAAAAGGTTTTGAAGCAATACTATAGTAACTTTATTTTCTATTAATTAAATATTAAATTCTACATTGAGATATGAGTTATTGGAAATAAAGAATATGACTAAAGGCATCCTCACCAGTAATGTATAGAAATCATGTATACCATTTTTACATATTATCAAGAATTTTAAAAATGACTTTGTAGTATAACTATTTGTTTCATATAACTTTTCTTTTGGCAGATGATGAACCTAGCCCTAGTGACTCTGTAACTGAGACTGCCATGACACTACCAAGTGAATCCAGAGTCAATATGCATGCCATCATCACGTTAAAAATATTAGACTATAGGTATGTAATTTATTTTTTTAAACATTGCCAAATACGTAGAAAACTATGTGGGGAAAAAACCCTTCAGAAAAAGGACAATTAGGAAGAATTCATCAGCATACTTGACTTAGAATAACAGCAACTGTAAAAACAATGATGAAATAAAAACCTATTAAATGTATAATGAAATTAAATGCCCATTCCTTATGTGATTTGTGTTTATTATGCTTAAGAGATAGATAGATGGTTTTCTTAATAGTAATATTTTTATAATAAGAATATTTTATTACAAAAAAATAAAACAATGACAGTATTGGTAGTAAAGTTCTCTGACTCAGTAAGCAGCAGCTAGAAAGAATTTTATATTGGTGGTAGGGGAGACTGTCTATGTTAGTAAATAAGAAACCAGTATCATTTAGTTAATAAAAACCTTGACTAGCAGGCAAAGCTTGAGAGGTTGTACCCTGCTAATTTATCTGAATACAAGTCAAATGATATATCATAATAATAATGTGTCCTGGTAGCCCATATATTAAAACTGAACCAATTTGCAATGTTAGAATATAAACTGAGACAAAGTCCTAAAATTAAACTGGAGAAAGAAAATATCTATGCAAAGTTTGAGGGTGGTTGTCAAGTATTCTTTCCGTGTTGTTGAAGGCAACAATAATAAAAATAGATGCTACTGTCAAAGATCTTGCAGTGATTGGTTCATGTATAGGTATTGTGGTGAAAATACAAAAGAATACAGACTCAAGTCAGATAGGTGACTAGATGTATTCAAGAATCTACAGTAAATAATTTATATGGCTTAAAAAAAAAGAAAGAATCTACACAGCCATCATCACAATGTCTGTCCTCTTATCCTTAATGTGTCAATAGGAACCACCTTCTCAGCAGTCAGCATACAGTCTCCATTTCAAATTTATTGTGTTTTATTCACATTGTTCTCAACTCTTGCCTGCTACTCCTTGTTGTCTGTAGAAATCACTACTCTAGACCAAGTTCCTTTTGCCACACTAACACAGGTAGTACTTCTCTGTACTTATATTTTTGTCTCTCTTCTTGCAGAGCATGGCAACTTAACATTTCATATCTTCCATATAATTTACCTATTTATTCAGTAGATATTTGGGAAGTCAGTACTAAGTATGTCTCATGTCAGATTCTATGCTAGGTGTTATAAATACGCTGATTGATAAAGACGGGTTTTATTCCTGCCTTAGAATTTCTCAGCTTAGAATTTATTTTTTCTAGCTTCCATTCTTTCCACCCTAAGTGGAGACAATTTATTGAGTCCCTATTCTATGCTGGGCATTGTAATAGGTACTTTACATATGCTGTTATTTTTAATCATGCAGACAATCTGTAAAGTAGTGTTGATCCAGTTTTACTTGGGATAACAATTCCCACTTTTTTAAAGTGCAGATATCATAAAAGCATAATAAAGATATACTTAGGTTGCTTTGATTCTAAATTTACTGTAATTTGTTTTTTCTCAGAGACTTTAATTGGAAAGGAGTGTCCTATTTAAAATATAAATTAATTCTCAATGTCAAGGCAAAAATGCTTTCAGCTAAAGTTTTTGAAATACCATGAGTCTTCCAACTTTGATTAGCATAAATCAGTTCCCCATGACTTGAGCATTTCTGATCAAAAAGTTGAAAATGCTGCATCTGCACAGAAAAAAATGGGGCCCTAAGGCAGAAGTAGAAGGCGTAATAACTGAAACTTAGTCAATTTTTTTACTTCTCTTAATTCTTTCTTAACACAATTCTCCCAAAGTACACATCATATGTAATGTTGTTTTCTTGTTTGTACAGTCATTCACTTGGCATTTCATGGAAGTTTCTTTTAAGTTGGTAACTTTGTGTTAGGCATTAATAATTGTAAGAAAAAGAATGTAAGGATAATGGCTATTTTTTTTTTTTTTTTTTTTTTTTTTTTTGTCCAGTACAGGAATCAAACCCTGGACCTTGGTGTCATCAGCACCACACTCTAACCAATTGACCTAACTGGCCAGCCTGGGATAATGGCTGATTATGACATCAACAGAGTGTTAAATTTGCAAATGTTGAGTTCTATACTTCCATTTAAGAATAAGTTTATATTTTATTGAAAATCTTACTGAAAATTTTAATAAAAAGGAAACTTATTTGTATCTACATTTGCAAAAGATGTGGCATAAATAACAATGAATAGCGCTTCAGATTCTAATTTTACAGACCTCTGAGGTTCAGGGAAAGTAAATTACAAATCTCAAAATTACAATATGGTAGAACAAGGAATAGTTTAGTCTCAGACTACTATTCTGTCAACCTTGTCACATGCTAAAGTAGAGAGAAATTGGTCTGGGTTAGTAAACTAAAACTAGTAACTAAAATTTTAGTTTAATTACTAAACTAAAATTAGTTTAGTATAATGTTGAACTTTTAAAAATGATTATTATCTTGTAGTAAACTGTATACCCAAAGTAAGTTGACAGATAATCCCTTTTATAGATTTTTTAAGAAAAAACAGCTAGCTTTTAAAATTATAAATTTAGTTCTACTCAAAGGTAGAGGAATGTGCTATCTCCATTTACTGTATGACTTCTAGATATCTTAGACTCTGAAGATACATCTCTGTTTTTATTCACATTGTGTATATGAATGCCCAGAACGTATGTCACAGTGTGTTGTAAGACGGTATGTTGTTTGCACTCCTAACAGTGAATGTTTTGTGGATTGGCAGATTTTTGTGGCATTCTTGACAAACTTAAAACTGCCTTGAAAAATTTTATAAAATCTTTAAAAGCCTTTGAAAACAAAGAGTAATAATCATACCTTTTTGGACTGCTAAGAATGATTCATTTTTTAAACCATTTTTCATTTAGTGATAAACAAACAGCTTTGATTCCTGATGAAGTGTTTGATGCTGTAAAAAGCAACATCATCACTTCTATTAACTTCAGTAAGAATCAGCTGTGTGAAATTCCGAAAAGGTAAGAACTGTTGATGATGCCATTTTGACTAAGCTGGGACTCATTCTCAGTTGTATTCGCATTTTTAGTTGCAACAAAAATTGTTATTCATGGTTTTTTAATATGAAAGTATATAAAAAAATTCTTGTATTATTAATATTAAGGGGTTTAGAGAAATGTTGTTAAGTATTTCCTGAGACACTTTTATCCTTTGTTCTGAGAGGTATATAGGCTTTTTTAAGACTTTGTTTCTTTTTCTTTTACATTTTAAACTTGGAAAAGAGGTATTAGAATTATTAAGGAATAATAGTATTCATTTATAAGAGTTAAATGACATAATTCTCATAAAATATTTAAATATTGGGGAGTCCTGGATCAAACTAGTTAATTGCAAATAAAGATCGAGTGATTTAAGAGACATCACATTATTTACTTTCTCATTTTATCCCACAACCTGGTCCTTCTTATGCAAAACAGTATGTTATTCTGTTACCACACTGTTGTCTCACATTTTTAGCAACTTAGAAAGACAAAGACGAAAGATAGTAAAGACATACCTTTGCTCTAGAGTTTTCTTTTTTCTTTTCTTTTTTTTTTTTTTGGTGGCTGGCCAGAACAAGAATCTGAACTCTTGACCCTGGGGTTATAACACTGCACTCCAACCAGCTGAGCTAACCAGCCAGCTCTCTAGAAAGTTTCTAAACTACTTTCTCTCATTCTTAAATTTTTAATTCACAATTCATACTTTTCACCATATTTTCTCATTATAAAAATAATATGTATTCATAAAATTTGGGGTTGAATGAAGGGCCATATCAGTTACAATCCCATCAATGATTTATTCTGTTAATTGCATGACATATTTTATTTTAAGCTCATTCCCATTTGGAATTATACGTACAATTTGTATCTTGACTGGTTTATTTGTTGTAAGTAATTGTACATTGTAAATGATACTTTTTAAATCTTTTAAGGCCAGATTTCCAGAAAAATTACCAAGTCAAAGAGTATTACTCTTGATAAATATATCCAAAAACTTTCCAAAAAAATTTTATCAGTTACACGTACTAATTCATTTTCTCTTTCACTTCATCTTCAGCACAGCATTTGATATTTTTTCTTTGCTAATATGATAGACAAAAGATAATTTGTTATTTTAACTTTCATTTCTTGGCAAATCAAATTAATAACGTAATTAAAACTATTGTGCTTGATTAGGCTTATTTAGAAACGTTTTAAATCTTCATCTTTAAATCTTTAACTTAAGCTGATTAGTGGTGACACTTGCCAAACCTAGATACTGACTTAATGTTTTCTTATAATCATGATTAAACGTAATGATAATCTGGTTAACAAATACTATTTAAAAAGTTGCCATATCATGTTTAAAAAAAACATTGTGAAGTACCCAGATACAGATGGTATTGTTTTATGTTGCAGGATATGTATCTAACAATTTATTTTATGGATTCAAATTATTAACAGACTGAAATGTAAAAACATTGCCTACATTTGATTTTTCTCCTTTATGCCATAATTGGTTTAGATGCAAAATAAATGTATTTGTAAATTAAACTTCAACATACATTTAAGGTCAAATAGTAACTCTTAGATAATAGCAAGGCTTAAAAAAATTTTTTTTGGTCAGTTACACATCCAAAGCCATTGAAATTTTTGTGAAAAAGTAAAAACTACAGAAAATAATAATTAACAGAATTAATACAGGATTTTTTCCCCTTAGGATCTGCTTGTAGTGCTAACATTTAAAAACTATTTTTGTTTCAGGATTGCAGAACTGAAGGAAATGGTTTCTGATGTCAATCTCAGTTTTAATAAGCTTTCTTTTATATCCTTGGAGTTATGTATGCTTCAAAAATTGACTTTTTTAGATCTCAGGTATTTATTGATATTATTGCTTGACTTTAAAAAAAACCAGAAATTAAGAGAAAGACCACTATGAGTAGCAACAAAAAGAAAAGAAACTGTTTAAGGCTCTGCAGAAGTAATAGGAACTTTAAATATGTTCAAGTTGAAGTGATGGGATCAGAAGTGTCACAGTTCTTTAAAGGTAATATTATGTCTCAGGGTTAGAAAGGCATTTATTTGCTTGGGCTTTAAAATTTTATTTGTAAACTACATCTCTATTGCCTAGGCTTTTTTGTGCTTTTATAGTGTTAGTAGGTGTGTTTTTAGTTTATTTAAAGTGTATCTCCTCTTGTGTTGCTCAAACAATAGTCAAATAGCAGTAAACTAAGTTATATCTCTTTGAGGAGTTGTTCTTCCTATAGAGATGAAAATTTTTTACTTATGGGCCTAAAGCAAATCTACTAATATCCTGCTCCTATTAGATGTGGAATTGCTTCTATTTTTGAGGAACAATTACACTGGCAAAACTGTAAAACCACATTTTAATTCGCTATTAACAGAGCAGAGGGAATGAATCCATATCCCCATTGCTTCTGTCTCTACTTTTTTTTGTTCTTGTTTTCTCTGTGTGTGTGTGTGTGTGCGCGTGTGCGTGCACGCGCGTGCGCCCCCCTCTGTCTATAACCATACCTGGAAGTTTCTAATTAAAGTGACCAAAATCTGCTTTCATGTCTGCTATCAGTAAGTGTGAGACTCTCTAGAAAAAGAATAGAAGTCAGCAGTGAGTTATTGAACACAACTTAATACAGACAATAACTGGAGAAAAGTAGAAAGAAAAGAAAAAAGAATATAGGTTGCACTGTATAAAATATGACTCTTACATATTAGGCTTGACTTATGAACCCAGAGAAATAGACTGGAGAAAGTTATTTGGTTATACTAGGTAGCCATCTAGTAGAGAATAATTTTCTCACAAATATTTTCTATTATTAGTAGTTACACTGACTCTCAAATTCTTCTACCTTCTTGATAACCTTTCCTCTAAGATTGCTCCCAGAATCTTCCAACAGTAAACAATATTCTCTTTACTGCCGTGTTTCATTGTAAGTTCTAAAAAAATATGCATGGTAGGAATTGAAAGCTGACTCTCAAATTCTTCTACCTTCTTGATAACCTTTCCTCTAAGATTGCTCCCAGAATCTTCCAACAGTAAACAAGATTCTCTTTACTGCCGTGTTTCATTGTAAGTTCTAAAAAAATATGCATGGTAGGAATTGAAATTCTCAACTTAGAGTAGAAATGGACTTGCATAGTATTTATAGAATAGAAAGCTCCAAGTTTCTAAACATAGAATCTCTTTAACTCCCTGTTTCATTTTTTCCTTTAATTTTTCACTTCTTGAAGTAGAACTTCATGTCTGCATGCAAGACATATGTTTTATCACCAATAGAATATTTATTTCATGTGGTATCACAGACATGATCTAAAGGGCCCTGATTGGGAAGTATTGCTGAACCCAGTTTGAAGGAGTTGAGGAATTAGTTTAGTGTTTATTACCCTGTTCAGTCTGTTATTAAAGAGTTGGTTGTTTTATCAGTTGGTTGCATATTGGTATTATTAGGATTTGGCACATAACCAAATACTTGAGGCAGCTGACTGATTCAGAATTCTCAGGACTCAGCCTTAATGAGATCAGATCAAGGACTGACAAACTGATGTTCATAATTTTTTTTTCTGCTTAACATTTTAACTATCAATTAACTTGTAAAAATTTTCAAACTTTGTAAGTCATCTATTTTTATTTCTAATTTAGGAACAATTTTTTAAATTCCTTGCCTGAAGAAATGGAATCATTGATAAGACTACAAATGATCAATCTTTCTTTTAATAGGTAAGAGAGAGAACAGTTAATTCTAATGGTTATTCTGTGGAAAATATGTAGGTGTTTCTTACTAGAGAAAACAATATACAGATTTTATTTTCATTTAGTTCTACTTAGAATTGAAAGTGATATTGCTTTCTTGGAATTCTCACAGTTGAGGTCTAGCAGATTATTTGTTCTTTTTTGCTGTTTTGAGAAGTCTGTAGTCTAGAAGGAAAACAAATATGTAAATAATTGTAATTGATATAATGGAAGCATTGTGCATAGGAAAAGGTGTCTTCTGAGATTACCTGAAGGTAGAGGAGATAGCATTGAAACTAAGGCTTGAAAAATAGACAGACATTTGCCAGGCACACAAGGAGAGTTCATTCCAATTAGAGCAAATAGAGTGTGTTAAGGTACAGAGATGTGAGAACACGGCATGTTTGGGAAACATCACGAAGTTCAATATTCCTTGGAGCATAAAGTGAGGAGGTAGGGGAGGAGAAGTAACAGATGAGTTTGGCATGTAAGCGGTAGTTAGCCCTTTAAGAGCTTTTTATGCTAAATGAAACTTAGATTTTATTCTGCAGCTACTATTAAGATACTGCAGATAATTAAGGATAGCTAATAATAATTAGGAGCTTATTATTTGCTGGCACTGTACTAAGTACTTTGCTTGTATTATCTCCTCCTTACAGAAATCCTATATGGTAGGTTCTGTTATTATGTCCACTTAAAAATTAAGGATTAGAAGTTAAAAAACTCACCTAAGGTGTGCATAGATAGTAAATATATAGAGCTGGGATTGAGGCCAGGGGTTTGACTCCAAAAGTTGGGCCCTTAACTATGTTGTATTGTTTTCTGTGATGAAAATTGATTCTGGTAACCCAGATAATGTCTTAAGATCTTTGAATATATTCATTCAACCCTTATTCAAGTGTATACACTTAGCAATATTATTTTTCCTCATTTACAGATGAGGAAGCTAATGCAGAGTGATGTTAAAATAACTTATTTTAATTTTTGTTCTGTCTACTCCGTTATTTGTGCTTTCTCGTGTATAGGTTATGTCATTATTGTCATTATTTAAAAATATATGTACTTCTCAGATCTCTCCTAATTTTTACTTGTGAATTGACCTATCAGGTATCTATTGAGTTGTCTATTGAGCTATCAATTGCATTGTAAGTAATGTCTTTGGGGAGGTGGCAAAAGCTAGCCCTAATGTCTGTGTTAACAGGTGAGCTACATCTTTTATAATTACTTCATTCATGAGTTGGGGTGAGAGAAGAAGAGAGGCTACTTAGGGGACATTGGGTCCATCTGTATTCCTCCTTATTGGCTCTCCAGTCCCACTGGAACTTCAGAGCTACCTTGAATTTACTCTTCACTATTGCTTTTTTACACCAAGGCAGCAAAGAAAGGGCATTGTGGGGAAATGAAAAGGCCACAGCCATAAGGCTATCATTCAGCCAGCCCATCCTTGTCTTTTCTAGTCTAGGCTGCAGTTTACCTCACACTAAAACTGTGCCAGCCTCTGTCCCCTTTGGGGTAAGGATTTTGTATTTACTGGGAATATTGCTCTGAGAGCCATCAGCCTTTCCCATCTCTCTTCTGGTTCTTCAGAGTTGGTTTGGACAAGGACGCCAGCAGTCTATACTAGTTTGTCATCTTTTTACCCAAAGTGCATGCATTTTGGAAGCCTCTGTCAAAGCAAGATATAAATCCCTAATTTACCTTAATGTACTGCAGTGATTCTGTTCATAAGAAGTAAAAATGAATTAAGAAAGAATACCAACATGGAGACATTATACAGAGAGTGTCAGGAGGATTTCCTTGTCTCCTTCATGTGAACAGAAAAAATGGGAGAATTTATTCTGAACTTCTTTTGATTTTATACAATAAATAGTAACTGTTACAAGTCTGTCCACTTAAAGTGTATTTCAAAGTTTCCAAAATTAATCCATTTTCTTCATTTTCTGGAAAATTCAGATATAGGACTTATACCAAATATAAAGTAGCATACACTAAAAAAAGCATTATTTCATGATTTCAAACTTAAAGTCATCTATTTTAAGGAACAAATTTGACCTCAGGTTCTAGTATATTTAGATGTTCTACTCGTGTATTAATAGGTTCAAAATGCTACCTGAAGTTCTGTATCGTATCCCCACACTTGAAACAATTCTGATTAGTAACAATCAGGTTGGATCTCTGGACCCTCTGAAAATGAAGACAATGGAAAATCTGACCACATTGGACCTTCAAAATAATGACCTACTACAAATTCCACCAGAGCTTGGCAATTGTGTGAACTTAAGGTAACTACACTATTCAGTTGAATTTTAAAAATTTATTTGATGGATTTGTTGAAGTGATTATTTTTTTCTTGTTGAGATAATATTGCAGGAAGTTGAAAAACAGATTTAATGTTCTGTTAAAAATAACAGGTAATGAAATCAAGAATCTAAATTTTGTTTTTTAAATTTTACCAAATATATTGTTTAGCTTTGTTTATATGGTATAATATATGTACAAATATAGTGGTACTTTTCTCGTCATTGTGTGTGTTTATAACCTGAAACTCTGTTGCATTAAAATGTGAGGGAAATATAAACTCCTTAGCTTTGCATATAGAATTTTTTCAAAATCTGATTATAGACTACCACCATTCTATTTCAAGCCCAGCATGATTTTTCTCAGTCTTTACGTTTGTTTTTCCCTCAGCCTCAGATGTCTTTACCGTGCTTTCATCAATAATCAACTTAAATATACCTTTGAAAATTTTCCCTGTTCTCTAAACAGAATTAATCCCTACTCTGATTTCCCATCATGCATTTTTGGATTCATTTTACCAGTTTTTTTTTTCCTTCTTTAGAAAAGAGTTGTCCCAGTGTCTAGAACATAGTAAACACCCAGTAAGTGCTTGTTAAGTGAATATAAAGAGAGTTTGAGATGTCAAGGGAAAGCCAACTAATTAAGCAGAATGTGTCAGAAGTAATTTAATTATTGAAAACTGCATATTAATGGTTTGGCATATTTTACTGCGACAGCACTGGCATCTGCTCTGGTACCTCATATTAGTAAACTCTTGGAGACAAATACAGTTGATTCTCATTATTTACAGTAGTTATGTTCTATAACGTTGCTGTGAACATTGAATTAGCGAAAAATGAGCCATCGCGCCTAGGGGAAGTACAGGGTTAAGTTCCTGCAATAGAGCCTGGTGACATTTTCATCAACCAATCAATACATAACCTTGTTTTATGTGTGCTTTTGTATAAAAACACCTCATTTAATATTATTGTTGATTCATCAACATTGAAATCATGGCCCAGAGCACTATAATTCATGCCTGAACAAAGCTTACCTAACAAATGTATTTGCTCCATAAGACAAATTTGTGCTTAGGAAAACTGGATAGCACATCAGCACTATACTTTAATGGGTGCCATTTTAAACAGTGAAATCACCAACAAAAACTATGAAAATTCGAAAAACCTGGCAGCAAATGGACCACAAAAAGCGTATTTGTTTACAGTATGAGAGCTGAAACGTTACCTCACCCAGAAACATACCCATCAGGCGACTCAAGTTTTTTGCTGTCCTGTGCATGTCCATCAATTACTTTGGAAGTGCCACACATAGTAATTTTGGGGTTACAAATTAGTTTTAGTGAGTAGGCAAGTTCACAATATGGAATCCTCAAATAATGAGAATTGACTATAATAAACTCCTTTTTCTAGAAATCAAGAAAATAAGTCTTTAAAAGAATTTCCAAGAAATAGAGAAATATTTGAAGATATAATTTAAATCAACTGTATAATGTGGTGTGAGTTCTTTGACTTCTGTTTACATAAATACTTAAGCTATTAAAAATTAATATAAAAGTCACTTCTAATTGAAGATATTTTCTTAATTATATACGGAAACAAAACAACAGCCCTTAAATCTTAAATTGAACTTTATTTCAGAACACATAAACATATATATATGTATATATACATATGTGTATTTGGTCAAGGGAGAGGGAGGGCAGATATGTGTTAATGTTTTGGGGGGAAGCAAGACGGGTGATATATTGATCACATTATAGTTCTTGGCTTGGCTACCTGTCAGTTTGCATATAGTATTTGTCTGAATCTAATTTGGCTATTTAGTATATGGTCGTTATAAGATTGAGGTGAGGCTAGATAGAATGGTAGTTCAAATCACAGCTCCACCATTTAGTAGCTGGTGGAGGGCTTTTTTACCTCCCTAAACTTATGTTTCCTCATCTATAAAACAGGAATATGAATAATATGTACCTCATAAGATTGTTAAGAGAATTGAGTCAGTGAATGTACATTACTTAGCACAGTATCTTTCACATAATAAATGTTCAACTAATGTTGTTTTGGTTATTATTATAGTTATACAATTCCACTGTTTAAATGCTCAGATTTGAAATGGGACAAATAAAAAAAAATACACAAGTTTTATTTATAAAATTGCAAATGAAATTAGAAGAAAACCTTTGTTTATGAAAAATGTTTAAGTTCTCAATTTCTCTCTTTTGTTTAGAACGTTACTACTAGATGGAAATCCATTCCGTGTCCCTCGAGCAGCCATATTAGTGAAAGGAACAGCTGCTATACTGGAATATTTGAGAGACCGAATTCCTACTTGAGTTGTTTTATATTCCTGGTCTTGTTCATTCTTAGAAGGATATAACATTATTTTAGTATCATCCTAAAGATGGTTGCTATAATTGATCTTATAGCTTCCCAGTATCATCGAGCCATTGATATAATTTGCCTGGGCCATCATCACTACCACCAAATATTTCTACATTGACAACTTTTAACATTTTTCAAGGCATTGGGTACATTTATAATGGTGATAATCACATATAGTGTTCATACATTTGTTTTGAATGTGTTGCAGCGGATTTATTCCACTCACTTTGATTCACTTCTAACATAGCAAACAATTTCTTTAAAAGTAAATTTTTATTTAATGTGCTTTAATATTTTTATAATAACAGAGCCTTTTTGTAGAACTGGGTTTTCTGTTTCCCCTTGTTTCTTTTTGTATTCCATAAAATGTGATCAATTGACTCGTCTATGACTATTCAATTTCTATCTTTTTATTAGATATAAAATTGAATTGAATGTTGTTGAATACTATTTGGCATTTAAAAAAAATAAGACTTTTCATTACCCACGATAGGACTTTTGTAATGTGGTTGCTCTCAGTACATGCTTTAAAGTAACGTTCACTGTTTTGCTTTTGTTTAAATCTAGTAGAAATATTTCTTTTCTATTAGGTGGGTCTTTTCCTCCATTTTATAAAATCATTTCTTTAGGGTTGCTATGGCACAGAAATACTATTCTAGATATAATTGTTGGAGAAAATAGGGAAAGTGTTGTTATAACTGCTCTCACAATTTTGAATTTCAAACTTGACAATTTTTTAAAAATGATGTCTTGGTATTGTTTCCATATGATAATCTACTACTTTTAGATTCAAAAGAATTAAAGATATTGAATCTCCATATTTTCCCCTTAGTGAGTGTTTGTATTTAAAAATGCCTTTTGTTCCTTAAAAAAAGTATTGAAACCCTTATCTTATTAATTCCATAGATAACAGCAACAGAAAGCAACTAATAACATATACCATATAGAAATATTTAAATATACTTTGTATGTACATTTATTAAGCAGATATTTGTATACCTAATCTACTCTTTGGGTGTGTTTTAATCCAACCTCGTGCATCTTTTTATTTCCAGCACCTTAATTTTAAAATTTGCTTCTAAACTTGCAGTCATGTAGTAATTTTCTAAAAGGAAATTTGATGAAGAAAAACTTCATTTAATAAAAACCAAATATAAATGTTTTTGTTTACACCAGAATTATCAGAAGTAGGTTGATCAGTCATTATAACATTTAGCATATGATTCTAGTAGGTAGCCCATTCAGTAGCATGTATATCAATTTATATAGATAGGTAGGTAGATAGTTTTTTGGATGACTGAGGCATGCTTATATTATGAAAAAAAATCATTAATAAAGATATATACTATATGTTCATAATAAAAGTTACATTTTCAAATACGGACTAGACTTTTTGTTTTAAAAGAAACATGTCCTTCTTATATCACAACTCTGTTACTGAGTAATGCTTTGATAGTGAACAAAAGACACTTTACAATAGGTGACATTTTATTATTTATACAATAAAGAGACTTTTATGTTATTCAAAACACTTTTTTTAAATACTGAAAAAGTTGAGTACATCAAAGCCGAAAAATGGCTCTGCTATACACTGCACAGCATTATTTTAGTCCCTGTATTTTGTAATCTGTACAGAAAGCATCTTCAAAATGCATTCTAATCACATTGTACACCTTTACCGATTCGAGTCAATACATAAAACTGGAGAATACAACTTGCATTTGCAAATTAACTGACAAAGTAATTAATTTCACAGATTCAGTAAATTTAAAATATAGATTCATAGGACTTTTTTACACGTAAAATGAAGCAGCTTTCAAGGTTGTTATGGTCTCATACTGCAAAAAAACCCATTAAGTACACTCACAATCTATGTTAATAAAGTAGTAAATATGTCTTCATTCTGTTTTATTTACATCAATATGTAGTTCAACTAAAAAGTACTGTTAATTGTGATACAGTATTCCTTTTTAACACATAAAAAAACAATTTTTATATATAATTTAAGCTCAAAATCACAATTATCTCAAAATATTAATTACAATACAGCCATTTCAATTAAACATGTTATGATTTAATTTTTTTAAAAAATGGTAAAATTTTTTTTATTAAAGTAAGCAATTTGTTTCGAATTGGCTAGAGTACACCCAAGTAGAAAACCTTAAATGTTAACAGGTGTTTCCTGCCCCCTCCCACCCAAATTTGTATACAACCACCTAGGCTAGCAAAGAGACAGAAAAGGCCCCAATTTATAAAGATTAAGCCTCTTTTGCTATACTGCTGTGGCTTGTTGGTTCTTTCATAAAAGCTTTACAAGGGGAGTGTCAATAAACTATGCAGTGAAATGCATGCATTAATATACAACATGTCTATGTAAAATGTCAGTGTTTACTAATGCACATTAAAATGTTCACAGACCTGCAAAAGAATTTATAAATGAAGAAGCACTTTATCTACCAATTGCATATTGCAAATCTGAAAACTGCTTGATAATATAATGGAATTTCTTTGAAGTCAGATCCCAATTCAAGGTTTTTTCTCTGGCCAAAGGAGCTCTGGTTACTTGGCCTTAAGATGTCACTGTTGTGCTGCACATATGGTAGTGAAGTCAGATATCATAAAGTCCAGAAACTGTCTTCATTTTACTAAAGTAATGACCCAAATTTGCATAACTGCTTAGGAATTTTTCTTAAACTTACAGAAGAGTGAAATATTTCACTAACCTAATTATAACACTCAAATGAAAAATGGAAAATTTGTGTGTGTATGTGATTGGCATATGGGAAAATATTAATTTATGTAGGTGGAATTAGAACTTCTTTATAGAGTAATAAAAGGATTATGCCCCAAAATAACTGAGGTCAAAAGTAATCAGTTATCAAATAGTCTACAAAATGAAAAAGTAATTTTCATGGGTACTTAAAAAAACCCCTAAAGACATAGTATCTAGTATCTTTTTACTTACAATTCTTAACCAACCAATTGAAAACCTACTACTGTCTTTTTTTTTTAATTGCTTCTGTTACTTTAATATTTCCTCTCTGAATAGGAGACCATAGTTCATATTATTGTTTACTTGGGTTGGGGTGCTCTTAGGTGGTTATAAAGTGGCAAAAATAAAACTATAGTACTTGCAATAATGTACAGTCACCTTGCAATAACCTTAATTTTTCAAGATCATATGTGATGGTCTTTAAAATTTACAAACAGAATTCATTAGCTTTACCTCTGATTTTCCACTAAACTTGGAAAAAATTCCTCCTTCATATGAAGACAATGTCATTATCCTTAAGCTTCCTTTAGTCCTCTATACACTAAGTACGAAGAGAAACTTGATTGGCTCTTCAAACAAAAAATATCTAGTGTATCTGCCTATCATTTATCTTTCTCTTCTGTTCATTTAAAACAGATAATAATAAGGGTAGAATTTTGAAGGAGGAAAATGTAGTTGAGGATATTAAAGAGAAATGCTAAAATATCATAAAGCAGAAGTATTAAGCATTTATTGCATTCCATAGACACTAGGTGTCATCAAAGCTAAAGCCAAATTTCCTCAAGTAAAACTTAACATACAGCACCCCTTACTGACCTGAATCAGTTGCCTTTTCCACATTCAAGACCAATAAGAGTGACTGGAAAGACCCTATAAGTATTGAAAATAAAATTTATTTCAACAGTACGTTCTGAAAATAATTTACCTTTCTAGCAAATATGGGAAGTGCTTTAGAGTTCCTGAGAGTTTCATCGTGGTTTTTTATGGACTCTCCAAAAAATTACATAAGATTTCCTGACTAAGTAAGGAAGATTCTGTAGTAGACAGCTGGGGAAAGGTGAGAGGGACAGAGAGATACAAAGAAATACAATGTGATTTCTTTTGTCCATTTGTCAAATGCTTTCTTTAATCTAGCTATTGTAAAGGTCAATTGACCTGCATACCTGGGCATTATTTAACCTCATTACTTTAGCTGTGCAAAACAAATGTGCAAAGAAAAACGCCTCCTATGTATGTGTGTCTATACATAGACACAAAACCTGAGTCATAATAAAAGTTTTTAATGTAAGAAAAGTTTTCTTAATGTAGGAAAATAACCTTTAAAAAGCCAAAAATACCTTTGTACAATATAAGCAGCTAACTTTAAAACTTCAGTGTGCTTAAGTATTACATATTTTATAAGACCCAGCAAAAAGGGATCATTTGATAATTTTCTTAACTGTAGCGAGATAACCACATTTTTATTTCTAACATCTATTTCCATTCCCTTGAATTCATTAATTCTTCTAAACACACACACACACACACACACACACAAAGTCCTGTTTAGTTTCTGACAAAGAGTTTCTGCTTGTTTCTAAATATTGAGGACATAGGAGATTTGGGGTGGTAGGCATATAACTTAGTGCCATGCCACAATGGAATTCTAAAGTTCAAAACAAAATCTGTTTAGTTTCTGACAAAGAGTTTCTGCTTGTTTCTAAATATTGAGGACATAGGAGATTTGGGGGTGGTAGGCATATAACTTAGTGCCATGCCACAATGGAATTCTAAAGTTCAAAACAAAATATATAGTCTATTATTAAGAGAACCATTACTTGCAAAAAATATTTTGTAGACAGTCAGGCCAAAATCTACATGAAGGTTCTCTCATTTGCAAGCTCCCTTTCTGTTGTGTTAATTAACTCTTTAAAAAATCCCTTCTTTCTCCATGCTCCATTTCCTTAGCTTTCATTAGATTTCTTACCTTTTTCATACTTGAACACTGAATTGTTCCAGCTGAAGCTTCCTTACTCACATGCAGCCACCAGTTACAGTGTCCTCTTTCCTTATGTATATCTTTCTTATTATCTCTTCCTCTTCTTAAGGAGCTCCGTACTCTGGGATGACTCCTTGGCCTCCCCTTCTGTGCCACTTAACTACTCATTAGGAGAAAATCTGCTTCAGTGTCCCCACTGTCTTAAAACTAGACACTGATTTAAGGCTCAATTCAGGACATACATATTTCCCTGTGCTACATCTCAGATGCATACTGAGAAAATTTTATAGAAAAATGAATAGAAGTTGCTTCTCTATGCTGCCCTAAGCAGTCGTTTGTTGTCATTAATTATGCATTCATGTCAGTTAAGTCACTGACACTTAGGGAGAATGGAAGCCATCTGAACCAAAAGGTTCAGTCCTTGCATTTGTGGTTGGATAGGAGGGCTCTTGAATACTTGAATGGATTCTGGGCAGTGTCCTTGAATGCTGTCTTTTTTTCTTGGGCCAGAGAGCCTGGTTTGGGGATAGGGTGGGGAATGCATGCAGGGAGGTAATGAATTAGAGGCATCAGCCAAGGGAACTGTAGTCTCTTCTTGCCTTTTTATATGATACTTGCCGAAGGATCACTAGAGGTATTTTTTATTGTGCGGAAGGCTAAAAGCAGAGTCACACTTTCTCTGCCAACAGACTTGTTGCCATGGGAACCAATGCAGCAAAATAAAAATATGACAAGAAGCTAAGGATTAAATGTGGAGAAAATTGATAGAGAGTTGGTTTCTACATGGCAATTTGAACATTTGGGATTTAAAGAAACAGGATGTTCTTCCTGTGGCCAGATCAATGAAAATGAACAAAATGACTTGCCAGTAGCTGGTCCTGGGAGGCTGAGATGTGAGGAATGCAGAGAGAAAATAGTAAAATTGATGTCATTTGAATAAGGGAACTCTGTAAAATCTAGTTCCATCCCTGATGAGATTGAGCTCTTCAGCCCAAATGTTAAATTAGCCATATGATCAAATGTGCCCTTTGGAAAGGCATGTCCATGCTTAGGCTGATAAACAAAAACAGCCTGCTATAACAGTCCTCTTCTCACCTTTCCAAAGCCAGCACACTCTACCTGATAAGATTATTGCACACCTAGTATATTATTGCTTGAAGCATCTTTCCAAATATTCAAAAACAAAAACACACCACAATCTGCAAATCTATGGCTCGCCTCCCCTAATAAGGCAGCTGTTGTCAAGTAACCTAGAATTCAGTTTCTCATTAAGAATTATTTTACTTCTGCTGATACAAGTCGTCCCTGTGTACCCTCATGTGTCATTCTGGACTTTAGAATAAACCGCTCAAACCAGACTGTAGGACTCCAGGGAAATCTTTAATAAGGACTTGGAGTTGCAGCCTAATCTGAGAAAGACAGACCTATATGTTGTACTTTCAGAGGCTCCTGGGAGACTGCACCTACCCTGTCCCCCAAGCTTTCCCCAAGACTGAAATCTTACAATTTATGCCCCATTCCTATGATTTCAGCCCTGGCCTATAATGAAATGCAATTGCCCTGACGAGATGGGGGAAGGTCACACTGTAATTGACTTTATTTTACCCTTCTTGTAGAGCTGGTTTTCAAGTAGTAGTGACACCCTTCACTTGACATCTTCCTCTTCTCTCATCCACTTAGGCAATGAGTAGGGATAGAGGCCAGGAATAGGAGACAAGCTATTACTGGGTAGTTGTCTTTATGGTACATCTCACTGCAGATCTGCAAATGGTCTGAATAAAATATGCTCTTTGTGCGGTAAATACGCTGGACATAGATTTCACTGGAAATGCTTTCTTTCTCATTAATGACTTCCTGATCTATTTGTTAGAGTTCCACACTGAAGTCTTTGACAGTCTCAGCAAGGAGTGCTTGAAATGTCGAAAGCTCATTAATTTCTCTTCTCCCAAGAGTACTTAACAGTGTTCTGAAACCCAATAAAATACCTGAATTTTCTACCATTTGCAGTTTGAAAGCAAACAGGGTATAATATATGCAGGACCCTCAACAGAGGTTTGAGTACAGTGATCTTGCTTATGCTAACAGAATTTCTTATATCAGCATTCCAGTGAATTTCAGGATTAGAGAGATCTGTGCTTGGTTTTTGCAGGTAGGAAGCATTAGAATAACCTAGTATAAGACTAATATTTACAGCTACACCAAGCACAGCTTTTTGCTAAAGACAAGTAAGCAGATCTCTTTCTGAGACAGGCAAATAAAACAGGGTTTTCATAAGCAGCTATGCCTTTGAGTTTGACATATGATAAGACTGCTGCTTTTTATTTCTGATATGGTCACTCTATTTTTTTTTTTTTTTGCTTAGGGGCTGGTTGATAAAGGGATCCCTTGACCTTGGTGTGGTCAGCACCATGCTCTAACCAAGTGATCTAACTAGCCAGCCCTTCTGATATGGTCTCTTTAAAATCAAGCAGCTGGCGGGTATATGCTGTCTAACCAAGGTGAATCATTATGCAGTGTATGCATGTATTGAAACAACATATTGTACACCATAAATATGTACAAATAGTTGTTAAATAAATAACTCATTAAATTAAATCAAGCAGCTGATGCTTGGAGGAAGACTAGCTGGTCAGGATTAAACTAAAGAATGATTAGCTTTGGTGTGACTTTGCACTGATCCTCTTACTGATAGATCATACTCTGGCCAAACTTGAGCTCTTCCAGGCTGAAAGGGCACCTGACACTACTGTATTTAATAGTTTTACCACACCCATTTATTCCTCAGACAAGAATTTAAAACTGTTATAATAAATCTCATAAGGTGTTAAGAATTTAAATTTGGCTCCTTCAAATTTTTTAAACAATTTGATTCATCCTTTCAATTTTCTATGAGGTCGTATAAGTGATTCTCTGCTATATCATGTGCCTTACAGAATTATAGACATAAAGTGTACATAGTTTTCTGTACTTTATTATATGAGGGTACTTAAACAAGTTTGTGGAAAAATTGGATTAAAAGATAATACAAATCCTTCCATGAACTTTTTGAAGACCTCTCATATAACTCAGTATATAGTTCACAAAAAACCTAATCTCCCAAATATTAGGATATTTACTTCTTTCAACTACCACAAGTATTTGGAAATTAGAACAACTCACTTATGAGTGGAATGATGATATCTGTGTTATAGGCATTGTACTTACAGAACTAATTTTTTTAAAAAGATGGCTTTTCCAGGTTGGCCACTGAAAGAATATACATAGACATAGGGCTTTTTTCCCATACCTTTCCAAACACAATTCAAAAAGTTCGTGGAAAATAGAATTAAAAGATAATACAAATCTTTACATGAACACTTTGAAGTACCGTGTGTGTGTGTGTGCACGCGTCTGTGTGCACGTGTGTGTGTATGTTTAGAGAGAAAGAGAAAAAGAGATTGATTCCCAAGTTTGAATTTCTCTAGGAAATGGTCACAAACATAGATCTGCAATGTTTGCTAGCAACAGTCAAGGTGTTCTAAAGAACATATCCGAGCAATGGCCTACTAAAGAATCTGTCTTGATTATAATGAGACTGTGAGATCCTATCAAATTCAAAATACTTATTGCTAAGTTGAATGATCTCACAAGTATGGCTGAAGAATTATGTCCAAAAACTGGCTGTCAAAGGTGGCTGGTTTAAAACAGCTGGTAAAGACAAGTGTTTCAAGTCAGGAACAATTTGCATAACGATTACATAGAGGAAATACCTAACCACCTTTTCTTTTACAGAATTCTGGCTTAATGAACACTAATAAAAGTAAAGTCTTGAGTATGATGATCATTCACTTATTTCTCTGGGAGGTGACACAATTGGACAATCAGCACCTTGGGGGAGGGGGAGGGGAGAAGTGCAAGGAATGTTTCAAAGGGATGCAGTGCATTTTAAGTAACAGCTTCTCCTGCTTTCTTCTCTTCCCTTCAGCTGCTGAGGGCCCCACACTCCCACCCAACCTCTGTGACATTTCCATTTGTTGTACCTAAAAGCAGAGCTTCCCAACCTGTTTATATTATGGTACAAATAGAAAATGATCATGTTTGTTCTGCATTATGAAATACAGGTGGGTAGAAAAGGAAAGCAATAAGCCACAAGCCTCCGTGCTCTTTGGGGATCAGTATCTCAGCACAAGAGGGAACTGTGCTGGCTGCTGGGTAGGAAATGCCGACCTAGAGATTGCTCCCAGGAATAAAAAATTAAGGTTATCCATACAGGGCATCTTCAAAAAAATTCATGGAAAGATTCATATTATATTTTAATTACATTTTTTTCCATGAACTTTTTCAAATACCCTCTTATATGACAATGGGGGGATAAAAAGAAAAAAATAGGTAATAGTTGATACCAAAAACCTAGATAGTGCAGCACCAGCATTAACAAAAGAAAAAACAAACAAAAAAAGTACTGTTGAAGTACAATAAATAGACATTTTTAAGCAGTTTTCTCATCAGTCTCATTGAAATTCTTCCTAGTTTGCATTTGAATATCTAATTCTGGACTCTATAACTAAGCCCATCATGAAAAGCTTATGGAAATCTGAGAAGGGATGAAAAAGATGATGAAATAGGAAACAAGACAAATAAAAAAGCCAAAAGCTGTATCCAAAAGAATAAAACATTGGTGGACACCAGCTGTATTTATTTTAAAGTGTGTGGCTGTGTCACAATTACCATTTAAATTTGTTCATGAGATATTTAACTTCTCTGAAAAGAGAGAAAGCACACTTGGTAACCAAACCAAAGATGGTGCACCAACATCGCTGAGCTTAGGTCATAAAGAAGTTATATGACAACAACCCCCAAGGGTGGTTAAACCAAATTTACTAAGAAAGAGCACACTGTTCTAGTAGCTGGTGATCATGTGGCTAGAAGGAAACTATTTTCTTTGGAAGAAAACACCGGAGGATTTAAATAGTTTTACATAAACGTTGGCAAAGAACACCTTGTTTTCCCTCTACTTTTGCTCTGGGTTGGAATTTAAAAAGATTAAGTAGCAGAGAAACACCATGGACCCACAAATAAGTAGGGCTTTGATGGAATTAGCGAAGGAGAAGCCCAGACAAGCATGCTGGCGAAAGTGCAAGGGTGAGGTTATAATTAGCTTAGAAGAAGTAAACAGAAACATTTGGCTTTTTAGGAATGATCCAGCCATCAGAGGATCTGAAATTCTGAATATATGAGAACCAAAATAGCTTGAGTACACGTGTCACCAAGGCTGCAGGGGCTCTGTGCCTTCAACACCCAGACATTCTGACCGAAAGAAGTGAAGTTAGGGGAGATTGTAAACTACCCCTGGAATCCAATTATTACTTTATGAGATATGTTTTTAAAAGAATTCCTTATTCACTTCATAATAAAATAAACTCTGATTATAATATCATGCTGATTACTTGTACACACAGAGAAAATAAAAAATGAGATTATTGCAGATGCCTAGTTACTGCCAGATGCCAGCTGGAAATAAAGCTATATACAGATATATATATATATTCAGATTGGACTAGTTTTAGAATTATATAAAGAAGGCTATGCTGAGCAAACTTAGTTCCTGATGTTTAAGTTTTGGAGAACTCATTTAAAATATAAGTTTTGACTAACCCTAACCCTAAATAATGGGAGATAGACACAAAATATTTGCAAAACACAAGCAAATTAGAGAAAGAACTATTTTGTTGCAAATATATTCCCACATTCTTGGGATGAGCATACCGGAAGGAAGTGTGTTTAAATAATGGGAGATAGACACAAAATATTTGCAAAACACAAGCAAATTAGAGAAAGAACTA
>NW_007730471.1:159473-160155 GCF_000696425.1 Galeopterus variegatus | reverse complement strand
TAAATAATGGGAGATAGACACAAAATATTTGCAAAACACAAGCAAATTAGAGAAAGAACTATTAAGCTGGTGGATGTAATAATTAAACCGAACAATTAAGGAACATCCAAATGTTAAAGCACACTCTCACCTAGGTTTAGATAGAGAGCAGTCTGTCTATTCTATGATTGGGTTCTTGGGGGTTGATGCAACCTGAGAGGTTTAGCCAAAAATATAAACTGTTTAAAATAGGCTCAAAGTTTTTAATTTTTTTCCTTATATTGTTTAAATTTAGAGTATTGTTTGAAATTAATTATCTCAAAAGAGTATGGAAAGTGGTGTTATTAACAGTTATATCAACACAACAGGCAGAAAAAAGGACTGCAGAGCTTCTGGTCACTCAAGCTAGAGAATTGCCAGGGCTTGGGTATAAAATACCGATATAAAGTCTCCATCTAGTGGTGGCTCCTCATTATTGCAGACATGTTCCTTAAAAATACGTCGATGTGTACAATTATACACGAGACTAGTACATGTCAGACTTGTATCTAGTGGTTTAAACTGGGTCTTATTACCAGTAGTTTAAAGTTTTATTGGGATGAAATACAATTCAGTACTTTATGAGGGTAGGTTACAGAGGGAAGTGGCAGCCCATTCTCTGGAGGAATTAAAAAAAATATAGTAATTCTTCCCCAAAGGTAGA
>NW_007730471.1:158003-159223 GCF_000696425.1 Galeopterus variegatus | reverse complement strand
AGTGGCAGCCCATTCTCTGGAGGAATTAAAAAAAATATAGTAATTCTTCCCCAAAGGTAGACGGATGAACCTCTCAAAGTCCTTTTCTGTCTTATGATAGAACAATAATTTTCCTCAGTTTTCTGGAGAACTTTTACCTGTGGCTATATTGCTTAATATTGGTCTTTATTTCCAAAAAGCGCTCTGGTAATTTTTCTAATGTGATACCTTTTAGTGAATTTCCTTGTTCTGAGAAGTTGCATGACTAAAAAATTACCTACTGTAATACAAAAACAGAATTGATAGTCATCTCAAAATGAATAGCAATTAAACTAAGTATACACCTAATATATGCCTTATTTTTCATTTTCTTTTTTTTTTTGGCTACTGTCCAATGTGGGGATCCTAACATTGACCTTGGTGTTATCAGCATGCTCTCCCAAGTGAGCTGACTGGCCAGCCCTGAATTTTTCTTTTGACATGTGGAAGAGCAAGAGGAAGGCCAGTAACTAAGAAGAGCTGAAAGATCACTCTTCTGGCCAGGAGAGAGGAAGAGAAGAGGAAGGGAATTCTAGGGCTGTCTAAAGGAGGGGCATGGTCACCAGAGTCTAAAGACTGGAAGATATGCCTGGATCTGATTTCTTTCATCCAGTTTCTCTGTGTTCCTTTTTATTATTCCTTTATCTCCCTTCTTTTCCCTTTCTCATTTTTATTCCCTTAATAACATATTAATTTCTCTTCCCCCAGCCCTAGTCTGCTCTTACTCTTACTCACTATTCTAAAATATTCTTACCCACTTACTATCCTGAGATAATCTCACTCTCAATTAATATTTCACTTTTACATTTCATTTTTCATTTAATTTTTGTTCAAACAGACATTGGCATTCTTTTCATCATGTAAATATGTAGATACTGGGCTATAAGACCAAATAGTGAGCCTCCAGAGAGTTTCAGGCACATACTATCGAAGAAAACAATGATTGAAATGTACTTCAAGGTGGACTTATGACTTCTAAATCTTTCTAAATAAAAAATTTCATGAAAAGAAGACATAGTTAACAAGTTCTCCTTATACAAAGAAATTAATAAGCAGAGGCAGGGTTGGGATAATTAGTTGTATAAGCAAAATAGTAGATAACAAAAGGATTTAATGTTTGGTAATATTCTACTCAATTCTGCAGTCAATTTGCTATAAACCAAAGGAGATAAATATGGGAATTTTTTTTTTTTTTTTTTTTT
>NW_007730471.1:145611-157354 GCF_000696425.1 Galeopterus variegatus | reverse complement strand
GAACCCGCGGTGGGAGCGTCGCTGCGCTCCCAGCGCTGCACTCTCCCAAGTGTGCCACGGGGCCGGCCCATGGGAAATATTTTTGACAGAAAGCTAAGACAGAAATGTTTTACTTGCAGGAAAATCAAGGTCCCTTGAGGTAATAAAGGTACTGTGAAAGGAACTTACCCACTTGGGGCTCTCCCCACTTAGATATTTTTATTTTCAGGGGCTGGATTCCATTTTTTGTCCTTACAAGGGAAGAACCTAATGAAGCTAATGCTCACAGCAGTATAAATAGCACGTTCACTTTCTACCCTGAGATTGACAGAACAGATTCTGAACTCTATATAACTCTGGGAGGGGGAATATGGTTTTATGAAGGTAACCCTGATTTTCCGTGGTCTACCTAAATAGTTAATCATATTAATTTATAGCTTTTTCAGTGGCCTGAGAATTTGGGCTGGACTATCTGACATCTTCACTTCAGAGACAGAGGGGGTAGGATTTACCTATAAAATGATGCCAAAATGCAATGTGTAAACATTGTCATGGTGACCTGTGGCCAAAGGCCTGTGGACAGATTATTCTTTCCTTTGGAACAGGCAGCATGAAGCAGCAGTCTAATTCCATTTTAGAGGTAAAATAGGTATGGGGACTTCCTGCTCCCAACTACCCTTTCCTAGCCCCATCTCTAGCACGATACTCTTTATTCTTTCCCCCACCTCCAAATTGTAAAAATAGTTTCAATGAAGTAATCTACCAAGTCATAAGGTATAGGTGGGAGAATCTTTTAAAAGGGTCTAAAGTCAGACTCAACCATGCACTGTTGTTTCCTTAGTTCACATAGTCACTTTACTTCACCAGGCCTCATGGGCCTCTGGTAAAATGAGAGACCTGGGCTTGATTATCTCTAAGATGAAAAGCCATGGCTCTGTGAGTTCACCTTCATGAACTGATTTTCTTTGAGATATTTCTAGCAACTATATGCATGACTTCTTCCCAGAGAGAAATAAAACCTACACATGTCAAAAGGATAGATATGATGTACTCTAATTAAATGAACAAAAACCATTTCTTAAACAATTGGACAGTGTTAAGGTCCTTAGAACCCATAAAATGGAAATTAAACATAACTGCTGAAACAGCACAAACAGCATAAAAAGTCTTAGAAAAAATGCTGAGGAGGGGAGGAATATTGGATTAAAAGGGAGAATTTTTTTAAAAACTGGAAATGGTGCATGAACTGAGAAGGTGAAAGTATGTGGTTTAAGGTCATGCAAATTGAACATCAACTTCCTGTTTAATTAAATATTTATTAAGTGCATTTACACTTAATAAACACCATTTATTAAGTATAATAAATGCACCAGGTCTGTCATCCATTTAATCATTGCACAAATATTTACTGAGCACCTACTATGCTTCTGACACTGTGACAGACACTGAGGATATACGGTAAACAAAACCAGATGTGCCCTACAGAAGCTCTTCTGTCAAGTATTGTCTGATCCTCTCTCTCAAGGAGCTTACAGTTGATAGAGAAAGAACAAATACCAAATGACCTCAGGCAGAATGTGAAAGATACTAAAAGATATATAAACAATACTGTGTTACTGAGGAAGAGAAATTTCTCATTAAAATTATATGAGGTTTCATGGTTGTATTGCTCTTTGAGCAGGACTCTGAAGACTGCATATAATTTTGATAATTTAGAAAGGGAATGGGGAGAGGAAAGCATTCTAGTGTGGGCAAAAACTCAGATACAAAAGCACAGGGAGTACTCAGGAAGGTAAGGATTTCTATATGCCTAAAAGACTGAGTATGTATAGGGTGAAGAAAAAAACAATTGCTAGATTTAGAGGATCAAACTTTCCTTGCAAGAATAATATACGTTTATGATATGTGGATATGTGGGATCTAACCTCATTCAAACAGCATTTTCATGGGATCAGTTGAACAACTTGCAGTGAAAATGTTCTTTACCCCACAAGTGAAGTCAGTAAATATGAAGTGCAGCCAGCTGAATGACTGTTCAGCTCATTGCATTTCTGAGTGGGTCATTCTAATATTAGGCCACATGGACTCCCATTCTCCCTGATAGTCTATAAGAGGCAGTGGTCACAGGAGGGACTTTTGGGGACACTCAACATAGAAGAATCTTTTGAATCAAACCCCCATGTCTTTTAAAGTGTTGACTTCTGACTCTTTCATCCATCATGTCAGGGGCATGTAGACACAATGCTGGACCAGTTGGAGGGGCACCATTCTTCATTAGATTGCCTTTCCTCTTTAGAACAAATTGGCAACATTCTGGCTGCTCTTCCCAATTCAAGGGATTCTAGATGCTATTTCTTATGTCCAGTAAGGTACCCACTCTTGCCATGTCTAGCCTATCAAAAGTTGCCCTAAATCCTGGCAAACATTCATAATGGCTTCCCAAAGGCCATAGGACCCCGTGGGGAGATCTATCTGCAGCAACAAATGGAACAACCATGCTCAATTACAAACAGATTTGACTAGATAAAGATGCTTTTCCTTTTGCAATAGGGTGTGAGGGCAGGGACAAAGGGACTCACCACATTGCCTCATAGTGTCTTTGATCTGGAACTTCTCTCATCTTTCCATTTGATTGTGAGATTCTGTGCACGGGAGACTACATTTTATCCCTTGCAGAGCCTGATATGTAGTTTATGCTCAACAAATATTTATTTCAACATTTATTATTGCATTTAATGTTTTTTGTTATGTTTTTCAATGAAATGTCTCCAAGTGTTTTGAATTTATGAATGGCATACCTTAGGCATCTGAGATTCAGCTACAGTAAATGTTTCCTGTAGAGGAAATACAGGAGTTTGCTGATGAAAGTAAAAGTCCCTGTACTAAGATATTTTACTCTAGTTGTAGAGATGCCTGGCTGCTTATTAGGCTGCTTACTCATCCAAAAAAAAGGAATAAGAAAAAAAAGGAAAAAAATCAGCACAAATAATATACCTGTGTAACAGTGATGAAAAAAATACACTTTTAAAACCGGAGAAAGATTAGGGTTCTTTTGTTCTCAACGCCAATTCTCACATCCATTGAAAATTATTCTAGCTTAAGGAATGAAAAAAAAGCCATTTTTTTAAAGAAGAAAAGAAAATTTTGCTAGGTTTGAAAATCTTACCTGTGGAAATGTGACCCATGACTTTTTCTTTAGGTCAGGCCTATACTGGTTCCATCACCAGGATTTCAGTACTTTCTACATAAATACTGCCTGAATTTTACAACCTTCCACTCTTTGAAGTGCTGCCATTAAAAAAATTAGGCAAAAAAATATATATATTTATATATATATATATTTTTTCAGCTGCAGAGACAGCCTTCCTTCTCATCTGTGCATGCCTTAATCCAGGCCTATTTCTTACCTTGTTCAGTGCTCAAAGTGCTGTTACAAAGAGCATGAGCTGACCATCCTACACAGAATCCAACTGGGGAAACCCTACCAGCGTAAGAAATACCTCTAAAGTTGGAACCAGTAAATTATTTCCCCTCTTTCAGGTTTTTTCTCTTTACTTCCCATAGAACTGCTCTCAGGGAAGATTAAGATAATCACATAGTTAAAAATCCAGGGGATTCAATATTTCTGTATTTTCCCTGTCTGTTTTTAAATATGTTTTAGAGTGTATTTTCCCCTCAGTTTTTCAAAAGTCTCTGAATTCTCCAGAGTAGAAGCTGTGCAATTTAGACCCTCACAGGAGAGTGTTTCCAAATCATTCTCTTGCAGACAGTATTAGAGGCAAAGAATATTGGAACCTGTCCCAATAACAAGTAGTTGGAAGGCTCAGAGTAAGTATCTTAACATGGCAAAATTCAAAATTTCAAAAAAAGGGAAAACACAGTTCTATTAACACATCGCCACCCTCACCCTTGCACTCAAGCTTTGCTGGCTGTTGTTAGTAACACAATTAACACTCCATCTTTGGGCCTTGGTTAATGCTACTGCCCCAGGTTCCTTGATCACCCAAGAAAGTTTTCCCAAACTGGAAGATGGAACCATCAGTTGATATTCAAGGGTCTCCATACAGCTAGAACTCTAAGGGGGCCTCTTATCCTTGTCTATCCTTAGAAGGACATCCACTGCCTTTGGAACAGCATGGGGAACTGTAGGGAAAGCTCTATAGCAGTGACAGTAGCAATAAAGAGAAGTCAGTTTTACATGCTAGAAACAAATGTCCCCAGAAGGCTTTGGATAGAATTGGAACACTTGATTGCATCTACTTTGATTTTGTACAGTGGGGTGTCTCAGAAAATACATCCTCTGTAAAGTTTAGATCAAAATAGAGCTAAAAGGAAGCACTCCTCGATGATACTCCTATAATATTAACCCACATGTTTTCCATAGAGCACATCTATTTGTTCACAGTTCATATTCTATTTTCTTGCTTATAATGTATGCTTGGGGTATGGTCTTGCTGGGTGATAGTAAAATATTCTGAGCCAAGGCAGGATACTTTTCTTAATGGAAGGTAGTTGTATAAAGTGGTGGTGCTAAGGAAACGAGGTCATTCAAGTGATCTTAAATCTGGAGATTTCACCCCAATTCCCAAATGATCAGGTAGCTACAACTGTATGAGAGGTTACATCGCCAACCCAGTGTTTGAACATTTAATTAAGCCTTAGAAAGGTATAGCATTTCTGTGAGAGGAACTTTACTGTTACCCCAACCCTGCTTTTCTTTATACTAGATAAAGAATCCATCTTCTTATTGGATTTCATTACTTACATAACCTTTTAGTGACCTATATCAGGAATCAGTCAAACGTGTTGTCTGATTGAACTTACCAAAGACTTAGAGTGGTAGTACCTTACCAGTATGGCTTTTAATCTGGTTGTGTTGTATTCTTGCCTCCTGATATTAGTGTATTCATCAGAATAGACATTCTTGATCTGTGTGCCAACGGGGGCAAAAATTGATTAAGGACAGCAATAAAAGTCAATGGCAAGACAAGCTGGCAAGTAGACTATGTTTTACAAAGCTTTAAATTGTGGTGGAGATATTAAATAGATTTTATTATTAAAAATAAAGTGCTTTTCTGGTTTCTTTCATTAATCATTTTGGCACATTCAGATACTTTTCACTTAATATTTGAATATATAGATCTAATTTCTTTAGTATTTTTGCCTCTCTGAATCTTCTCTCTTTTTAGCTTGATAAAAGATATTTCAGTCCTACTTTTAAATAAGCAATTATATTAGTAATATGTGTGCAATCATCTTTTAGATTAAAAAAAACAAGTTAACATTGATTTGTCATCCCCTCTTTAAAGCTGTTTTTCATATTGAAGGTAATAATCTGAGGTAAGGCTCAGAAACAATCAAGATTGTTTAATGTCTATATAATTACAATTCTAAGTAATAGGGATGCATATCTTCTATAGGCTTCAATGAGCAATAAATTAATGATGTAAATATTCATATACAATACTAACTGAGTATTCCTTGTCAAAAATACACTTATATTTTGAAAGTATTCTTTGTGTTTATGTGACTTGTGTCTTCTGGAAGGCTGGAATTATCATTAGAAAGCTTTTATGACAAAGTATTATAAGCCTTGTAAATAGTTTTAAAAATTGTCCACTAATATCTATTTGTCTTGCAAAATCTGAAGCAATTCTATGAATGATTTTCAGTGCTTGTTTTTTCCACCTCTAATCTTTCTCAGCCCCCTCCCTTAAATTTTACTGATCCATAACATGTAAACAGCTTCCTCAGCGGAAAATTCCAATAAAAATCAAAGACCAAGATTGGACCTCTATTGACCTCTATTGGAGCCACCATGAATTCCACTCCTTTTTGTTGTTGATTTTTCCTTTTATTAAAAGGCACACCCTTGACTTTTTTGATGCTGTTAACATGAACCAGATTCTAATTTCAGGCAGCAAAACCAGTTTCTCCAAAAAAGTCATTACTCATAAATCAATGTATTATTGGTTTTGGTCACCTACAGAATCAGTTAGATTTTTTCCCCTCAAGTGATTAGTGATTCTATTCAGTCAACCTAAAAAAAGTCCTCTTTTCATTATTATCTGCCTTTTCTCAGCATGCAGCATGGCAGTTAACAGTTGACGATGAAGTACTCTGGCATATCCGATTTCTTTTTCAGTTGTTCAGGGATCCCTTTTATCTTTTCCTCATTTCTGAACTGCAGAACGGAAGTATTAAAGCACTGGCCCAAGACAATATCGTCACATTAGGAGTGGCAGAGGTGTTTACCATGATCCTTCATGGTCCTTTCAGCTTTGTGACTCAGAAGAATTTCCTGAAGCCCTGGGTTTCATGTGGAAGCCTGACATAAGAAAAAGACTTGGGCAAGTCCTACATCTGCCTCTTCTATCTCTCCCGTAAAAGATTAAACAAACTGATGGGATGATTTGAGATGTTTCATTGCCACCAAACTACACCCATGAGTTTGTTTTTCCTTTGAGCGATCTTGTAAGGCCAGTGAAGGCCTCTATTATGATTAATGGGATCATTCTATAATATCTGGATATGGTGGATTGGTGTGAGTTTTTGACAAAATTAGTCTCTGAAAGCCATTTCTCATCAGAAACTCTTAATATATTAAAATGCATTTAAAAGTTACTTCTGAAATATCTGGATATGGTGGATTGGTGTGAGTTTTTGACAAAATTAGTCTCTGAAAGCCATTTCCCATCAGAAACTCTTAATATATTAAAATGCATTTAAAAGTTACTTCTGGGAAACATACTAAATAGGCCAGTCATTTAATTATTAGCTAATTGTCAAACCCTTTAAAATCATGGTATAATGTCACCCTGCCATAAAGCAACATCAAAATTAGTGCATCATCTATAAAGTGAATTATCATTTGCCTTCAAGTGATAAATTCTATTGCCAAAAAAATACCACTGTACTTCTAATAAGTGACACTCATTTTAATAGACCCTATAAAAATACAATATTTTCAATGTCCCCATAAAACAGTTAACCTACAAATATTATTCTCAGAGCTTTGGTGCCATCAATTTGTGATACTACTGAGAAAATTCTAATAGAATACTTGAAACACTAGCATGTAAAGTAAATTCATTATATTAAAAAAAAAGAGCTATGTGGAAATATGAGAGAGAATATATACAATCAACTCTGGGGAATTGTACTGGTATTTAATATTTCAATCAAATTAAGGACATATAAAAAAGAAATATTTTAAAAGATTTTAAAATGAATTTTGATCATTTATAGAGAAAAGCAGTTCCAATGTAAAAGTAAGTAATTCTATATTAACTATGCTTGTCTTTCTCTCCAATGAGACAGCACTCAGGATTTTATATACCTTGAAACTTTTTTGAAAAAAAAAAAAAAGTGCTTTATCTACTTCTACCCCCCAAAACAGGCATTGAAATTAATAATGCAGGTAGACCACAGCTCTGAGAAATTATATTTGAAGTTTCATATTTAAATACCAACTTTTTTTAACCACCTACAACTTTCTAACAGTCATTCTTAAGATGAACTTTATCAATTCCCAAAACTCATTTTAAAAGATTTAAACGTAGCAAATTAAAGAAAGCAACACACAAATAAATTCCACATTTACAAGTAAAGAAATCACAGGGTCTACAGTTTATAATCAACATAAACTTGAAAGAAATAAAGCAATATCTTTCCTGCCACCCATCATTCACTGCTTAAATTTATGGTGAAAAAGATTTATCTGTAATGACCTTTAGTCTGTTTCTTAACTCTGCACATAGTGTAATTAGCTAAAGGCATTGAACAAATTAGTTATCCTATTGTTATCCAGGTCCCAGAGATAAATGGCTAATTTATGAAATATTTCACTCTGTGTTATGAGAATTTAGCAAATGAATATGGAACCAAATATAAACACTTTATACCATATGTACAGTTACTTTCATAAGGCATTATCATGAATTTTTATTGAAAAAGATTTAATGTAGTAAAGTCTTATTTTAAGATATATTTTCTTTCTCAATCCGAGATGTTTAATTTATGAAAATATTGTTTTTCTATATATTCTTTTTGTATATATGCCAACATATACCTTGTGCTAGAAATATTTTATGGGAATTACAATTCTTTATATTTGTACTTCCTATATAAAGGCATATACAACTTTGAGGCAGTGTTTCTGATGGAGTGCAGAATTTGTAAAGAGCTTGTGTGTGCTTCCGTGCTCTGAAATTATATGAAATCCACTTTGAGAAGAAACTTATTTGATCAAAAAACAAAAACAAAAACAAAAACAAAACTGCACCAATGCACAGCCAGAGGCTGACAATTAAAACTAATACATAACCACATAAACATCATATTTATAGAGTTAACATTTTTAAGGATGATCAGTGCTAACATATACTATTATACATTTGGCACTAATGTTTGCCATTGGTCCAGCAATTGGCAAAATTTGTTTCTATGTATAAATTTATCTTTGAACATTAGGTCTGGCTAGACGTATCTTCACTATTTATAAAAAATATTTAGACAGTAAGCTCACGTTGAATAACTAGGTCTACTGTGTTCTGGAAACTCTTCAGTAGTAATACAGCTTTTTCATGTTCCATATGTACAAAACTGTGTCCATTTGCCTGTAAATACACAAATAAAATAAGGCAATCAATGCAAACTGTATCACTGTACTTATCACTGCATCATTGTTTCTAGTCACATGATTCAAGGGAGCATTGAGCATCAAAAAGTTACCAGTAACTAAAATTTACAATGGAATTACAACTACAAAGGGAACTAATTTTACCCAGAATCAAGCCAATTTATCAATTCAACAAATATTTATGAGGTGAACGATATGTTCTTTCCACTGTGCTAATCATAAGGATATACTGGTAAATAACAGATAGATATGCACTTGTGATACAGTAGTTCAGTTTTGTTGCTATTGTTGTTCTGATTTGTTTTTGCAGGAGCTTAGTTGAGATGGTTTGGAAGTGTGCACATGGCCCATTGCCTTTGTTTTATATAATCACTGATATAAACCCATCAGCATGGTTGAATATTTCAATCACGCCAAACATGACTGGACACTTACAGTACAGTTAATCTTTTGATTTACTGAAAAGTTCTTGTTTTACACATTTTTATATTAAAGAAATACTTTTTGTTTTCTTCATTGCTAAGTATGAGTAAATTCTTCATCTACACTAGTGGTTCTCAACCCAACCCAATATACCTAAGGGATTTGTCCCTCAGGGATAAAGTACACTGACACTAACAGAAGACATGTCTGCTGTCTTCTAGTTAAGAATCATCAGTATAAGCAACCAAAATTCACTTTAAACACAATTAGCCTAAGGCTACTATTTCAGGATCCCAACTTGCTATTATTTGATATTTATGTCATGAAACAGAATTCTTCTCTGTAGTAAGTACTCGTGGTTCTTTGCTTTTCCCTGTATTAAACTGCAGATTGTCTTCATTTGGAATGATTTTTATTACTAACATAGGAAGAAGAGGGTCCCATAAACCTTTACTGCCACTAAGGCCAAAATAAAACACAACCTTTTTGAAACTTGGTAGAAATAAATGTTGGCAACTCAATGACTGACAGTTATACAATTGTTTTCCTTGCAATCTGAGACATAGTTGATTTGGAAAAGAAGAGTTAGTTGAATCGACTGCTTAGCAAAGTACAGGTAATACAGCCAGTTAATTGGTTGGCTTTTTCAATTTACAGTGAACTGATACTTATTTTAGGCACACATTGCCTTTGTTATTTTACTTACTCTTTTTCTATGCTTCCTTAAAATATGATTAATATTTCAAATAACCAATCACTTAAAAATTAAAATATTTTACTGCCTTTTGCTTTTTAAAATTTAAAACAGCATTACATCTCTAGCAATACTGTACCACCTTTATAACTTAGATGGAAGTCATCTAATACATTACATTTTATCACTAGTTGATTAAAATTGGCTGGCTAATGGTATGATAAAGAAAGTTCTGAAATTTTTAAACTATAGTCCATCTACCAATAAGGAACATACTAGGTAAGAAATGAAATGTAAAGCATTGGAAATCCATATAATTATAAGCATACATTTGCTTTGAATTAAAGAAACTCTATATATGCATTCCTCAGTAGCATTTAATTAATAAAAATGCCTACTGTACTTGACATTGGGTTTTTCAGTAGCAGGGAACAGTAGTTGAGTAGAACTTTGGGTGTATTATATAGTTCAAATTTTTTGCTTTAAGTTATTGTAAAAATTAGACAACAAGTTTCCACTTGATGTTATTTCTGGTCAGATGGTGATGGAGTAGAGAACACAGTATACGGTACATCCTTCTTTCTACTCTTATTCTGTTTCTGAAATCAGGAAAATAGCAAACTTGCATGAAATATATATTTATTCCACTGTACTTCTGAGGGATATACCAACTACCTTAATGTCTTCAATTTGACCAAAAGGTATACCTTAATTGTAAAATAAAAATTTAACTTTAATAACGAAGTTCTTAAATGTCAAAATTTAATAGCTTTGTGAATTGTTCTATCTTCAGAATCAAATCTAGAGTAGCAATGAACCGCAAACCCACTGAGAATTTCAGGGAATTATTAAAAATCTAAATATCTCAGAGTTTCAGGATGTCAAAATTTAATAGCTTTGTGAATTGTTCTATCTTCAGAATCAAATCTAGAGTAGCAATGTACCGCAAACCCACTGAGAATTTCAGGGAATTATTAAAAATCTAAATATCTCAGAGTTTCAGGAATGAGGAATTCTCTAAGATTTGGTGGGTGTGAATGGTATGTTGTTCATCATAGGACCTGACTTAATATCAATGGTACAAAATAATAATATCAGTTTTAAGGGCATAAGTAGTACAAAACTTAGCAAATTAATCATAGCTGTTAACTTTGACTGGTACTTTTATTGAAAGATCTTCAAAGAAGGGTAGTCCACTTGGAATATGATTACTTTTCCATTTTTTTCAATCAAAATTATCTGTTGTGTGCTGACTTCCCAAGGCATTGTGCTAGGCACTGGGGATAGGAAGTAAGGAAGAGATCAAACAGGAAGGCTCACATCAAAGAGGTGACCATCCAGAAGGGGAAATAAGCAATGGACATAACTAAAAATAATGTAGAAAATGGTTTACTTACAGCAAGCACCCAGCAGATGAATGCTGAATTGAGTTAACATTCAAAGACGGAAATAACATGCTAGGGTAGCTCAAAGGAAGGCAAAGAGAAGAGGGAAAACTTCCAGGGAAGCTGTTTCTCTGAGGTGTATAGAGTTGCCTGGTACTTTGACCTGGCAAAAGTGTGATTAGCAAAGGAACGCAAGTCCTTGTCTCATTCCTGGAGTCTCCTCCAGCCCTCAGTTTATAAACAGTTTGCCGTTTCATGTAAATTCTGCAACTAGTCTAGTGCAGGGAAGAGAGTTTTAAATGGTACATGTATGTAATCACTTTGTAAGAATTAAAGAAAACACAACAACAATAAAAAGATAAAATAAAATAAACCCATGAAGTTAGGCATGAGGCCTTAGCACAGGAAGCAACCGTACAAATAAGCTAATGTGAAGGGGCTTGTTTTTAGGAGAGGGGGTAGTCCAAATAATCTTTTGTTTAAAAGGAAGAGAGATTGTCCAATATGTAAAACATTTAAACAGAACTTTTCTGGAGAGGTTAGAGAAGACAGAGAGAGAGAGAGAGAGAGAAAGAGAGAGAGAGAGAGAGAGAGGGGGAGGGAGGGAGGGAGGGAGAAGTA
>NW_007730471.1:104694-144683 GCF_000696425.1 Galeopterus variegatus | reverse complement strand
AGAGAAAGAGAGAGAGAGAGAGAGAGAGAGAAAGAGAGAGAGAGAGAGAGAGAGAGGGGGGGAGGGAGGGAGGGAGGGAGGGAGAAGTGGCGGGGGGATTGGAAGGGGAATTGCACCCAGAGACTAGCTTGCTTGTCAACACCTTCCACCCCCACAGTGCTCATGAAAACACAGCCTAAACACTGCTGGTTTAGGCCAATCTTCTCATTTTGTAAATGAATGACCTACACCTCAGAGAGACCAAGCAAGTTGTCTGAAGTTACACAGCCAGGGAAAGGGCTACAGCTGAATCATAACATTCCTTATTATTTCTCTCAACAGTTTACTGAAATAATAAGACTACAATTAGTTCAAGAGATTTGAACTGTCATTTAACTGACCATGATAAAATAATGAACATTCTTTCCCTTAAAATTTTTGCCATATTACCTCCTAACATAATTCTGTTCTTGCAAATCTGTGATTCCCCCTCAGATTCCTATCAGGTTTAATTTAACTTATTCTAAAAATACTAGTGGAAATAACATTTAGTCCTAAATGGAAATCTACAAAAGTGCTGAATCTCTCATTCTTATTATAGTTTCAACTCTGGCTTAATTGGGTAACATGGCCATGTGTGAGCTTTCTCTCTTGAAAGTATGAAGACTAAGTCAGACAATCTGTTAGGGCAATGCCAGGAGACCTGAGAGGAAATAGATTAAAAAGAAGGAAACTTTTAGTAGGTAGAATCTATACATTTGGCACCTTATTAGACAAGGGTTTAAAAAAGAAACAAGAATCAAATTGTGATGTCATTAACATGTGCACCTTGGAGGAACAGCAAACTTACGAAGATGATAGAGTTTGTGGTACTGGTGACACATGCAAAGGAGTGGAGTTCATGAAGGATGCCAGGGTGGGAGCATTAGCAACAGAGGTTAGGTTTTTACTGCAGCTTGGTGTTAACCACATGCAAGGATGAGAGATTTATGAGAAACAAGTTCAAAAGGGAGCATTGTGAAAGAAGGGAAATCAAACTGGGAAGCAAGATAGGGCTATAAAGTTGGAAGTGTAGAGTAAAACTCAAAGAGAATGTTTTCTGCATATCTGGACATCTAGGAAGATCTGTGTGAAGTGAGGTAGAAAGAGGTGAAACAGGGCCCAATATTTCCTGCCAGTGGATGGCAGAAAGCTGGCTCTAGCCTGAGATTCTCACAGGTACCAGTGCACTGAGGACAGGGAACAGAAGGACTCTGAAAGAGTTATTTTTATTAAAGATTTACAAAATGAATTAATATATGTTGAATGCATAGGACAGGGCCTGACACACTATAGCCACTAGCTGTGTGATCTTCGATATTTCATGTAATGAAAAATAGAATTAGCTAAGCAAGAAAAAAAAATTCCTTCCTCTGACTTTTCATCTTTCTATTCTTGTGTCTTAACGAAAATAGTATTTATTAAATTCAAGGAAGTAATAGTGAAATAATATAAATAGTAGTAGGTAACATTTATTGATTGTTTATGGGTGGGAATTTATGTCATTGTTGCCCATTCTTTGTATCTTGACACAATTTGTTTCTTTGAATGTCATGAAGTTATAACTAATGTTCATTAAATGATTTCACTTTTTAATAGTAATTGAGCTATTTCTTGATATGGAGTATTATGCTAGGCCTGTTGTCAGGAGAGGGCAGTGACAGAGGGGATTGGAAGAAGTGTTTGAATGGAAGGAGAAGATAGAAACTCAGCTCTAGAGAAGCTTCTCCTTTCATTCTTAGGAAAGAAGACCAAAGAGAATTTACCATGAATTTAGCATGAACATGGCTAGCTGGCTTACATCTTGGATAGTTCAGACAGGGAATCAAAGAATGTTACTGCATTTGTGTAGGGCTTTTCCAGTTAAAATAAAGACAAGAATGACAATATTTTAACTAGTGGGGTTTTGTGGTGGTTTTTTGTGTGTGAGCAGAAGAGGCTGAGGAGATAAAGGCTGGTACTATGCAATATTAATTGCAGAGTATAAATCCAATAATGCTTTTAAAAATAAATGTGTATGATTTACATTTGTGTATATGATATTTTAAATATGTGCATAACATAAATGCAAAAGATGATTTAAGGAACAAGTACTAAAATAATGAAAATTTAAAATATATTGCCACATTTGGCTACCTATATGTTTTATGTAAACACACTATCATAGGTTTGAATAAAATGTGTACAATTTTGAAGAAATTGAAACTTAAATGGGCCGGCCCGGTGGCGCACTGGATAGTGCGCCGCTTGGGAAGCGCGGCGGCGCTCCCACCCGAGGGTTCGGATCCCACATACAGACCGGTTACCGCTCACTGGCTGAGCGAGGCGCGGGAGCAACACTGAGGGTTGCGATCCCGTTGCCGGTCCCCGGTCCGGTACGGGGGCAACACTGAGGGTTGCAATCCGTTGCCGGACACGGAAAAAAAAAAAAAAAAAAAAAAAAAAAAGAAAGAAAGAAACTTAATGAAAACTGAGAAATAAATGAGTGGCTTATTAAGTTGAAATGAAGCTAATAAGAAAACAATCTAGGAAGGGAAAAGATATTCTGAAAGTTTTATGCTTCAAGAATATGTAATTAATGGGTTTCTAGCTTTAGCTGATTTGAAAGTATGAAGGAATATTTTACTATAAACTTTATATTATTTCCAGAAGATATCCCCCTCATTTTAATTTCATTTGACATCTTCTGTGCCACAAAATGTTGTTTATTGCCCTTTTTCATGATTTAGACATGAAAAGATTGAGGGTTAAAGAAAATAATATTTGCAATTCTGACAAAAAGAAGAGCTTTGCAATTACAGCTCATCAATTTACTATAAAACACACTCGATTTCTGGATTTCTTCCTTTAATTCCTTCCTTAATTTATTGTTGATTTCTTTCTGGTAAATGTTTTGGTAAATGGATAAATTATGGATGTTTATATTGCAGAAATTTTCCAGATGATACTGTAATTCTCTTAGGAATTCTGTCCTATTCTTATTATCCAAAGCTCTAAACTTAAAAACTAGCCTTAGAGAAGGCTTGGCCACAGGGTTGGTAGGATTATCCAACAAAAAGGATAGCATGGATCTTTTTAGACTTCAATAGGGAAATCAGATTAGAGATTTTTGTATGTGATTTTTAGTTGGTTTAAACACACCCTGAAGGGACAAACATTAAAAAGACCAGTACGCATATATTTTGTACTTTAGATATCCGTATGTTAATATCTCACACTTTGAATGCTTGCTCTAGGGATAAGGGAAAACTAAAAATACAGCAACCAAGTTAGAGTCATAAGGGCAAGTCTTCATGGTGTCCAATCCTGATAGTCAAGCATTATGAGAAACAGTAGGAATTGTAGATAATTAAAATTGTGCATCACATTAACTACCTGGAATTCTCATTTCAGAATTTAATCTGATAGAGTAGCTCATTAAATATTGGGATGTATTTAGGGCTGAGTATACTGCATAATCAATACTACATTGACTCTATGCCAAGTCATTTAAATAGCTTTTCTAGCTACCAAAAATCTGAACTATAGACCTTTAATTCTTAGAGAGTTCGCATGAAAAATTTACATTGATCTTTGTAAATATGAGGAAGGTTGAAGTCTTAATAGCTTTTACTGTAGTATTAAAACACCTCCACAGAACAAAACATAAATAAGAATTTCTCATCTGCCTTAAGTGCACACATGTACTGCAGCTTTAATATCTCATGAATCCAGGCCCAAAAGAGACATGGCAAGGTAGAATAGACTCAGCTGAAGACCTTGTGAATTATGTGCATAGAAACTGGTGTGGAACTGATAAAGAGTAATTCTGAAGAAACTTACTTATTTATCTGCTCTGATTTTAGAATGCCTGCTTTTCTTCTCATCAAACATGTCAAATGAACATCTCCAGCAAATGAATTTTCTACCTTGATTGCAAGGCAGTTTCCCAACAAGCCACATGAAGAATTGCAAAATCAACCCCTCATTTTCAGGATGCCCTTTGTAGCCAGGTTAGTCTCTGTTTTGGTGAAGAGCTTGCTCTTAAAAGACAGACAGGGGTTCATTTTATTAAATGTTAAATATTCAGCTCTTTTCTGGTCTTTCTTCCTCCTTCATTTTTTACTCTGTGTAGTTTTGGGCATGTCTATACCGGCTAACTTGTGTAAAGGTAGGGGCTTAGTTATATTCCCTAACACATTTTTTACATTGCTTGGCACAATACTTTGTACATAGTGGGCATTTGATGCATATTTTCCAAACCCACACAAATAAATAAGAACATGTGACAAATGTGATGCTATCAGTAAAATTTGCTCCAGAGAATAAGTATTATACAACGGAAAAAACTCAAATAAGTTATTTAACATCTATCAACAATAGACACCTTGCAGAGTTGTTGTGTGATTTAAATGACACAATCTAGAAGCTTAATTAATATTATTTTTCTATCAGCTAAACTGTGGAGGAGAGGATAGAGCCAGCCTAATGAACATAACCTGTCTTTATTGGTTTTTATGTTTTACTTAACACTTACAATAATATCTTTTCTGATTCGCCAAAAGTATTTTCTCAATCTCTTTATTACTAATCTGTGCTATAACTTTATATATTATGAACAAAACTAAATGTATAACGATATGAAACTGGCATATAAAACTCCACATTTGTAAAAACCTGTTTTTAGTTGCCATCTAATCCATCTGCATTTTTTAAAATCTTTTTCTCCAAAGTATTATGTTATTATAACCTATAATTTCTCTGAACACTAAGAGTTGCGTGATTACGTTCCTGCCCCCCAACATTTCTGGCAGTTTTGATTTTCAACCACCGGATAAGATAAACTATAGAAATGTGTTAACTCATTTGGCCTTGCTGGGCAATGCTTTAGTGAAATTTCCAAATACCTTCAGTATATTTCCTTAAGAGTCCAACACAGTTTTAACAGTGAAAAATATTTCCCACTCTGTACTTTTTGTTGGTTTTTGGAGAAAATTTAAAAATTTACAAAAATGAACATATTTGACCCTTCCTTAGTAATTCATGGTAATAATTGTGAACATCAACACTCTCTGGAAGAAAGCCGTGAGCCCAATTTAGTTTACTGGTATAATAAACATTTACCAAAGTGTGTCTGTAGAAGTGATTAATTGATGCTCTTAGTAAAGAGGGTTGTATGATTAAACATGTTGGGCAATAAGAGTTTGTAAGATTTCTTAGGGTTATTAGTATGCTTAGTATATTGTGAAATGCTGAAATGAGAGAGAGAGCATGAGGTGGTTCTGAAACTTTTTTGACCAGGAACTCTTTTTTTTTCAAAGATATCTTAAAGTATGCCATTGGGGACTGTTCTATACTGAATGACACAGTCTGCTGTACTGTTTGAATCTTGTTTCTGTCGTTTAAAAGAAGTTTTCTCTCTCTTTCTGCACAGTGAAGCTGTCAGCTATGACTTCTTGCTTCTGGATTGGGGACTGTTCTATACTGAATGACACAGTCTGCTGTACTGTTTGAATCTTGTTTCTGTCTTTTAAAAGAAGTTTTCTCTCTCTTTCTGCACAGTGAAGCTGTCAGCTATGACTTCTTGCTTCTGGCAATGTGCCTGGGCCCAGAAGCTTTCCTCCTGGTGGTTTGGAAAACTAGATAAGAGTCCGAGTATAAAACAAATCCTCTCTTATGAGTAAAACCCATGAGATTTAGCACATGGACTCTGTGACATTAATTATGGCTTCTCAGAAGCATTTTGGGTTTTTTTTGTTTTCTAGTTTATATTTTTGTTCCTGATAGCTGAAGCTGTTGGATAAATGAGCTTTAACTAAGTAAGATGATTCTGTTAGCAGCTAATCACACTCATTGGTCACTAAAAGAGCCATAATGACTGGATAAGGAAAATGTGGTATATATACACAGTGGAATACTACTCAGCCATAAAAAAGAATGAAATTCTGCCATTTGCAGCAACATGGATGAGACTGGGGAAAATTATCCTAAGTGAAACAACCCAGGTGCAAAAAGAGAAATACCACATGGTTCTTGCTCATAAGTGGGAGCTGAATCCATGAATAAACAAATAAACAATAAAAGGAGAAAGAGAGGAAGAAAGAAACAACAATCACAATAATATGTTGAATTTTTAGGAGAGAAAAGAACTGTGGTTATTAGAGATGGAAAAGGGGAGGAGAGGGGGACAAGAAGGGGGTGAATGAGAAATTGGTTAACAACGAGTGATTACGTATTGTAATGATGACTAAGCTAATTATCCTGATCTAACCATCACACATTGTACACAACTACTGAAAATCAACTTTGTACCCCACATATACATATAATAAACTATCTTACAAAAAAAAGACAGGCTTTGAAAATGTCTTGATAGAAAGGCTATAAATTTTCAAATAATCTATGTACGAATAGTCATAAAAAACACTCTATTGGCTTATAAACCTTCTATTGGCTTCTACCGTACATTAACATTAAAATGTGCATATTATTGTGAGAATTTAATATGATAAAAATCTACTTTACCATGTAAAATCTATAAACATGTATATTGATAAAGAAAAGGTTATGTAATTTCTATGTATAATATAATCATAAGTACAGAGAAAGACCAAAGTTAAAAAATTCGGTGTTTTACAATAGAATATATTTTAATGTCTGGGAATAATAGAGATATTTTCATCAAAGAAAATTATGAACATGAGTATGTGAGACTTCTCATCACTGAATTTTTATGTAAAACACTATGGAGCAGACATAGAGACAAAACAGAAATGATAACAAACCAAAATAGAGACGAAAAAAAAGCCATAAAACTTTCATTCAGACAAGGAAGGTTTGATTTGATGGTTGTATACAGATATAACACTATCTACTCGCATCTGTGTACAACAGATACAGCCATCCACATATATTTCATTTAGACTTCTGGGGAGTCTAAACTTACTTCTCACCTTTTGAGCCTTGAAAGCTATATGAGTATCTCCCATCCCCACCCCCCACTCCAGCCCATCTCCATGTTTGAATTCTCCGGCTCCATGAGAAATTTCTTAAAATCCCAGGGTTTTCTTTCTTAGCAACTCTAGAACTGTGGTTATTAGAGATGGAAAAGGGGAGGAGAGGGGGACAAGAAGGGGGTGAATGAGAAATTGGTTAACAACGAGTGATTACGTATTGTAATGATGACTAAGCTAATTATCCTGATCTAACCATCACACATTGTACACAACTACTGAAAATCAACTTTGTACCCCACATATACATATAATAAACTATCTTACAAAAAAAAGACAGGCTTTGAAAATGTCTTGATAGAAAGGCTATAAATTTTCAAATAATCTATGTACGAATAGTCATAAAAAACACTCTATTGGCTTATAAACCTTCTATTGGCTTCTACCGTACATTAACATTAAAATGTGCATATTATTGTGAGAATTTAATATGATAAAAATCTACTTTACCATGTAAAATCTATAAACATGTATATTGATAAAGAAAAGGTTATGTAATTTCTATGTATAATATAATCATAAGTACAGAGAAAGACCAAAGTTAAAAAATTCGGTGTTTTACAATAGAATATATTTTAATGTCTGGGAATAATAGAGATATTTTCATCAAAGAAAATTATGAACATGAGTATGTGAGACTTCTCATCACTGAATTTTTATGTAAAACACTATGGAGCAGACATAGAGACAAAACAGAAATGATAACAAACCAAAATAGAGACGAAAAAAAAGCCATAAAACTTTCATTCAGACAAGGAAGGTTTGATTTGATGGTTGTATACAGATATAACACTATCTACTCGCATCTGTGTACAACAGATACAGCCATCCACATATATTTCATTTAGACTTCTGGGGAGTCTAAACTTACTTCTCACCTTTGAGCCTTGAAAGCTATATGAGTATCTCCCATCCCCACCCCCCACTCCAGCCCATCTCCATGTTTGAATTCTCTGGCTCCATGAGAAATTTCTTAAAATCCCAGGGTTTTCTTTCTTAGCAACTCTAACACATGAACCTGGGGTCTTCCTTACAGGTATTGTCTCCGTACTCCATACTCATCCTTTCTGGCATACACCTCTTACCCCTGCTCCCAAAGATGCATGCCAGTCTAGCCCACAGACTAGCTCCTCCTACTCATCTTCTTCTCTTCTCTTTTAAGCCTGGAGGAACTCCTGCTCCACAGGAGTAGGCTCCCTTTTCTCTATTCCCTCAACACCTGGAGATCTCCATGATTCCCTGGGCTCCTGCCACATGGGTCTTGCCTTTCCCACTCACTTGCTGATTCACTGTATGAAGTAAGAAGAGGAGGAACCAGCATTTTTGCTTCTGAGTGGCCATCATCTCTATATCCCGAGAAACACCCTCTTGCATTGATTACTTCATTATATTATCACTGCTACAACATCTATTAGTTACATCACAAAATCAAGTACCTTGTTAATTTTCTAATGTGTCTGCTTATGTTTATCTTGTCTTCTTAGCTTTACCCCCGAGGGCACATGACTTCCCTCTTACCTATTATGTGGCTTTTAATGACATCCCTGTATATGACACTAATTAGGATGTTATGGAACAGAGCGGCAATAATAGGCCCAATGTGCATCAAACCCCATGATTGTGGCCGAAATATGGTGCTCTGAGCCCAACAACTTAACAATAACTAACTAAGAAAAAGTTAAAAAATTACAATAATAGTAATTCTGCTAATGTTCAAGTATTTGTTGATAGACTTATTTTTTGAGTGTGGTTTCTCGAACTGTCCATATGAATTGCAGGGCCAAGGCTTTTTAAGACTAGGGGGGGAAAAAAGGAAAATATCTATCTGTTTGAATTACTGAATGATTATTTTATTTCAATATCTTAGAAATACAGACATAGACCAGGAATATATTTTGGATTATAAATTCCAAAACTCTTAAAATGCTGGTAAGGTAGAAGAGACTATAAAATTTTCTTCAGTTGGGTACCATATTTATATGTCTCATATTAGAAAAATCTGTTTGGTGATTGATAAAATCTGGATCTCATTAACTAATTTTCTATATATTATTTCATTTACCTTCTGCCAAAGTCTGTCATTGGCTCCTGTATTTGAGCAAGGGGATGGGTAAATGAAGGGGAGAGGGGCTGACTACTCCAAAAGAGCACAACATCCTTACAAGTGAGCTTTAGGCTACAACTGTGAATATGTTGTTAACTATCAAGTAGAATATACTATTTTTTCTAGTCTACTATTCTTTTCAACAGGCTAACTATAATATATAATTAGTAGATTTTCTGTATTCAAATACATTTTGAATTGTAAAATGTATAATAAATTAAAATGAATTATTTTCACTGGAAGGAACATTAGAAAAAAGAAACTATGTTAAACTAATGAAATTGCCATTTCAAAAATGGTCTAATATTGGCAAATTCACATGGTTCAATCTAATAACATTTTTACTAATGATCCACATGCTTTCAGCTTTTTCTTTCTCTCACTCTTTTATATAATTCAACTTTACTAGAGGTGAGGATGTGAAAAGTCAGATCTCCCAGCACACTGCTCTTTCCATATACTACATTGTCTTAAAGCAAAATAGCACCGTGATCCACATGCTTTCAGCTTTTTCTTTCTCTCACTCTTTTATATAATTCAACTTTACTAGAAGTGAGGATGTGAAAAGTCAGATCTCCCAGCACACTGCTCTTTCCATATACTACATTGTCTTAAAGCAAAATAGCACCGTAAGTCACTTAAATATGCTGATTAATTGTAGTCTATTCAGGGAAAATGAACAGTAAAATGACAAAAAATCATGTGGAGATGTTTTAATTAACACTATCCTTTAATGCACACATCTTCACATAATTCAAATAACATACTCATAATACCATAGCAGAATAAGGAGAGAGTGGTGGGTAAGAATATTTACAGAAAAAGAAAGATCTTATCAAATAAATTCTGGAAGGTGGGGGAGATTTAGGAAAGGTATATCTTCTTTGCTATTTCTTGTTTGCTATTTGCTGTTGAGTTAGATCAAACACAGTAACTGTCATCATTAGGGATCCCATTCATTGTTTTCTTTTTCTTCCTTTTACCTTGATTTTCCAGGTTACACATTGTCATTAAGCTTGGTAAATAAATTAGATCCAGTAAGAACACATGATACTGATCTTGTAAGTGATAGAGAAGTCAATGTTATTAAGCCATTTTTTTCCAACATTCTGTAAACTAAGAATGAATAGTATAGAGAGACAAAAATATAGTTTGCCCTCTTAGCATCTGACACTGGCAGCAATTTCAGTTCAGAAGTAGCCATTTTTATTTCTTTCAGTAAGTATAATTGCCCACTTGTGCCTTTAAACTAGCATGAATGAAACTTAAATACAGTAATTTATTTGATTAAGGTCTATGTGGTTTTTTCTTTTACTGAAGATGGTCTTTGATTTTATTGTACTAGATACAAATAAGTTCTATAGCAAAAATAAAATGTTACATCCTCAGTAGTCATTTGTGGAGAGGAGACTTCCCAGGTGCAGCTCTTCTGCAGTATTCTTGGCTTTTAACTTATTGGACTCATATTTCCTTCTTCGTACTTCTTGCATTAGCAATTCATTCCTCTGTGCACTTTGCTCTTGCTGTATACCTCCCAGGGATTAGAAATACTAAACTCACATCCCCACATACAACCCTTTGAGGATTTCACAGCCGGAAAAGAGCATTCTAAGCCTGCAGGTAGACGCTAACTTCTTATTTTCCCTTCTGCAGGATATATACGATTTTGTTATGATGCATATGCATTCATTTCTTTTCTAAATCTGAGCAGAAGTGAAAAATATTTCTTTTGCCACTCTGTCATGGATGAAGGAAACTCCCCAACCTGTCTCAAACTATAGAATGCATCTCTACCCGGCCTAGCATTCCAATAGGTCAGAGATCTGAGATTAGCTGGCTACATTTTTTTTTTCAGATTCTGAGATTCTAAGTAATTTCTTTGAAATTAAGTAGAGAGAAAAAAACCCTAAAAACTAGCCATTTCCTTTGCTAATAAGAAGCATTTAGCAAGTTTAGGGAGCTACATTTTTAGTTTATTCTTGATTGTCTTTCACAGCAATTTATAAAATTATCAAACAATTGAATTTTTGATCTGAGAAGGACCTCAGATATATAATCTACAGTTCATTTTACACTTAGCAAATCTGGAGCCAATAGACAGGATGTAAAATGCTTGAGATGACAGGACTAGTTAGGCTATCCAGAAACATAGAACTTCCATAATAAAGTGGCAAAAATATTTTGGATTATTTTATGTCTTTTTTGTTTCAATGTTCTAACTCAAAAGACCAACTGCTGTCTTCCTCTTCTACCTGCATTAAATGGACTCTGGCTTGCTGGATGGTATTTCCGCAGTGACATTGCCACAGGTTGGAGCAGCCCACAGCCTTTTCACAGCTCTATTATTTTTGAAAACTTGAGTAGCTAATTATAATCTTGCTAGTTAAAAACATTTTTGAGGGGGGCCAGCCCGTGGCTCACTCGGGAGAGTGTGGTGCCATGGGTTCGGATCCCATATAGGGATAGCTCAATGGGTGAGCATGGTGCTGAGAACACCACGTCAAGGGTTAAGATCCCCTTACCGGTCATCTTAAAAAAAAAAAAAATTCTGAGAATAAAATGTTAAAGCAATCTTGATAGGTGTGCGTGTGTGTGTGTGTATACACACACACACACACACAGCCATATATGTGTGTGTTTACATATATATATATATGTATATGGCTCTAAAGGATTTCTACTTTTCTAGGACTTTCTGAGAGAGTTCAGTAAATAGGAGGTAGAAGATCTCCTCAAAGCAGAGTTGAAGGGGTTCTTGCTTTCTTATAACTCTTTGTATAGCTGATTTGACTAAGGTTTCTTTCCCACATGTCTGTCTTCTCAATGCCCCTAAATCTTTAATATATTATGTTGAATCATTTCATAACTGTTACAAATAGTCAAATATCAGCAATTTCAGGTAGTTCCATCTATTTATATAGTGGGAAATTTCTGGGTCATAAGTCAAAATACTGAATCTTAAATACATTGACAATACTTAAGAGCCTTTTCTTGCAATGTAGTAAATGATTAGTACTTCTTATGTAGCAAGCTAATTCAGAGAGAAGGAAAAAGAAAGCAAAATGGATAAGGTTATGTCAAGACTTTGCCTAGCTGTTTAGTGGATGACCCTTTTCTGATATGCAGAGCATTAAGTTAGAGAAAGTCTTTTTCTACCAGACAATAAATTTTTAAAAGTCATCTTATATACAACTAAACTTTTGTTCACCTGGGAAGGGGGAGTAGAGAGATATTACCATGTGTTTCATAGAATTCAAAGAGTAATGAACTTACAGTTGAGAAATTAACTATGAACCAACTCTTCTCCTTCCTCAGAAGTCACACAGATAACCTATTTGGGTACTTCATTTCTCTTACTTTTACTTGATAACTATTCCTAGATTCTTATATATATATCTCAATTCTTCTTATATTACCAAGTAATTCCATTCAATTTAACAGTAATATTCAGAACACCTACCATGCAGCAGGTACTGTGTAAGGTACTAGGGGTACAGGATTCTATCACACTGAATTGTTTTTCACTTTCCTCTCAATCCCAAAACAATACAGGCAAACAAGAAATGTAAGAAAGACTTATTTCAATCATTTAATTCAAGTCATTTAACTTAATAACATGGTTACATACTTGTTTTATTGTTGGCATTTGCATGCATTGCTTTTGTCTGTCTTACCTGAAGGATCTTATCACCAGGCTGTAGTAGGTTGGATGCTGGCCCATCAGGCTGAACCCTAGTAACAAAGATACCCTATAAGTCAGAAGTAACAGAGGTTAGGATTCTATTAGCAACAACTAGGCCTAATTAAACACATTTTCATTCACACAGAAAACAGTGAAAACATTTTAAAAAATAGTTTTTACTTGTAAGCTTCAAAGATTGTTATAGAATTCTAAGCAAGGCAACATTCACCAAGCCACACTTAAGTAAAGTAACATGTTCACTTGCAAAAAAAACAAAACAAAACAAAAAAACCCAAAAAAACCTCATCTTGTTTTTGAAGTGTAATTATGTAATTGATCTCCTGGCATATTCTTAATAATTTGTTTTGTAAAATATCTGAAATATGATAGAACCATTTTTTTGGTGTAAATTTTGAATTTTTATTTTTATTCTACATTAAATGTGTCCGATTTGATAGGTTATAAATTCACTGTACACTTGAAAAGCCTTATAGGATTTTATATACATACTGGTTTATTTTAATGAGTATTACTTTGTATGTTACTGAGAATTTTAATATAAAATGTATGTGAACAAATTAAACATAAGAAAAATCAAACGTATTTTAAATAGTTTATGTCTACATAGTTATAAAATCCTAAATTGATTAGTTTATAATAAAAGTCAAATTAATTTTGTTGATCATATATATAAAACAAGCATTTATTGAGTGTCTATCAAATGCTGGGCCTTCATTGCTAGTGATAGACAGATATACAGGATATGATTTCTGACTTCAGTGAGCCCACAATCTAGTGGAGAAGTCAAGAAAACCAACAATTACAAATCAGCTTGAGAAGTATTATGACAGAGGTATAACAGATTGTAAAAAATATTGCATCCGGTTTATATTTGGTGCATCAGGGCTTCAAGGAGGAGGAGACACCTGACAGCTGGATCACAAAGGACAAGTAAAAGACATCCACACAGATAAGGAGAGGAGGATATTGCAGATAGAAAGAATAGCACATACAAGAGTGAGAGTGCCTGTCACATTTGGGAAATGGCATGTAGTTCTATAATGACTGGAATGCTGATGGAAGGGTGGGATGGATGGAGTTGGGAGTGTGGCAGAAGATCACGCCAAAATGTAGGCAAGGGCCAGATCAAGATGGGACTTTAATCAACCTTCTTAAAAGTTTGAGGAGCTACTGAAGGATTTTAAGCATGATGATGATAAGATTTTAGTTAACATCCAAAGAATGAACTGATGAATGGATAAACAAAATGTGGTATATCCATATAGTGGAGTATAATTTGGCAATGAAATGGAATGAAGTATCAATACATGCTACAACATGAATGAACTTTGAAAATCTTATGCTGAATGAAAGAAGCCAGTCACAAAAGGCCACATATTGTATAATTCCATTTGTATGAAATGTCAAGAATAGGCAAATACATAAAGACATAGAGTAGATTAATGTTTGCCCTGGGCTGGGAGCAGGGGACTGAGCAGTAACTGTTAATGTGTACATTGTTTCTTTTTGAAGACAAAAGGCCACATATTGTATAATTCCATTTGTATGAAATGTCAAGAATAGGCAAATACATAGAGACATAGAGTAGATTAATGTTTGCCCTGGGCTGGGAGCAGGGGACTGAGCAGTAACTGTTAATGTGTACATTGTTTCTTTTTGAAGGTAATAGAAGTGCTCTGAAGTTAGACAGCGCAGACAGTTGCACTATTCTGTGAATATAAAAAACTCACTTAATTGTACACTTTGAGAATGTGAATCGTATGATATGTGAATTATATCTCAATATAGCTATTATTATTTTTTTAATTTCTAAGAATGATTAATAAAATAAGACAATATTTTAATATCCATGTCTTTTTTAAGAAAATTGCTGGTCTGTCAACTTAATGACTCCCACTTAAACCCATAACTTTGTGTATGTATGTACTTATGTATAAATGGTTTATCAAACAGACCCAAATTAAACTTACTTCTACTCATGTTTTTATTTAGCATTTCAGATTTTATGTAACTTATTAATTTAAGGCTTCTGAATGATGTTTATCTTTCCTTCCCATTTAAAGATGAAACTACAGCTAGGCATCAAAATTTCTAGAAAACTGCATGACTTGTAACCTAGTAATTAAGCTTCTAAAACTTAAAGAATTAGACAAATATGTGATATACATGTACTAATGTGTTCATCATAATACAATTTGTAATAAAAATTACATACCACACCTAAATGTCAACCTAGCATTGATTAAAGAAATTATGGGAAATTCATACAAGAGAATATGTGGTCATTAAAACTGAAGTCCTACATGGCTAACGTAGTACTTAGTGAAACAAGCAGGTTATTACCAGAGGCTGAGAGGGGAGGAGAAGTGGTGGATTAACAGGAACAAAGCTATACTATCTACCCTAAGTGAATCAATGTATATGCATGTATTGAAACAACACACTGTATCCCCAAAATACATACAAGTAAATGTTAAAATAAATGTTAAAATAAAAGTGAAAAAAAAAGAAAAAAATGAGGCAGATTACATATGCCAGTATGGATCAATCTGGGATCTGAGGTCAAGTAAAAATGGCAAATGCAATATAATGTCTGTTCTCATTTGTGTAAACAATAAAAAGGGACATGCGCATGTCAATATGTGTGTATATACACAGAAAAATTCTGGGAGAATGCAGAATACACTATTAATACTGTGTGCTTCTTGATGAAGGATAGAGGACTGGGGATCTGAGATAATCCAATCTACTTGGATTTCTCTCTTTCTCTCTTTTTTTAAACTATGTGTAATTATTCCCTTTCCAATGAGAAAATAATAAAAAAGGAATAACTAAAGTTATTTTAAAAGCAAATAATTATTCTGTTCATGTTAAAAGTTTAAATGCTAGTAACTAAAAGGGGAAAGACAAGCAATATTAAATATAATTAATTATGGGTAAAAAAGAAGCATGTGTAAAACATTGTGTGTGTTATGATACTATTTTTGCTGAAGTATGTTTGTATGTATATTTGTGTTGGAAAATATCTGGATGGTTATCCCGTACACATTAACAATGGTTATACTTGGTAATGGGACTTTTTAAAAAAATCTGTATTTCTGTGTTTTCTCATTTTTCTACAATGATTATGCACTACTTATACAATTAAGAAAATAATTAAACCTTAAAAAATATTTTAGGTTAATGGTGGCACTACTACTATTAGGAGTGATGCTTAAACAGCTTTGGCCAACCTAATTTTACAAATGGTCAATTCAGAAGAAAACAGAAAATAAGTTTTGAAAAAGGATGGTTAAATGAGGCACAATGATTAATCCACCAGACCAATGAATGGCATTGGTTGTGACAACAAATATAATCCCCACAGTCCTTTCCACATTGGGCACATAGTTCTCATACTCCATCAACCCAGGAGACTATATAATCAGTCTCCCTGGTAACACCTTGCTTTGCTTTTGGGATCTCTGTATAATAAACAGAATGACACTATTGCCCAAAATAAGCCACTATATTTCTGGTTCCTGGAGGCAAAGTTGTTTTGACTATTATTTTATCCCAGCAGTCAAACTCTCTGCTACTTAGTTAATTTTGATTGCCTTTCTTCGGCTCATTGTACAGGAACCGTTTTAATAATGTTTATATGAATTCAGACCATAGGAGCTGAGTTATGGCCATCATATCTGCAATGCTGGGAGGAACCAGCAACTTTGCACAAGCTGACTGCTGAAAGAATACAAATCTGTGGCAGGTTTAATTTCATCCATCACATAGTTCAACTGCTGTCCTGAAGTCTGGCTTTGACGAATGCTGGGAGGAACCAGCAACTTTGCACAAGCTGACTGCTGAAAGAATACAAATCTGTGGCGGGTTTAATTTCATCCATCACATAGTTCAACTGCTGTCCTGAAGTCTGGCTTTGACACTTAACAGTTGCCTGAGTCTTCCAAAGCATTTATTATTTTCTTTTGAAGCTTTATTATTTCTTTTTAATTTTTTTCAATTAAAAAATGTTAAATGAAAAAAATCAATTAACTACTGCCCATTGATATTGTCTCCTCTTTCCTATCTGTATCTTATCAGCCAGCATACTGCCACATTAGTCGAAACAGATAGCAACGAGTGCTATATTTGAAAATGGTCTATGACATTCATTATTTGTTGAGGTGGAATGTTTCCCAAAAGCCTGCTGCAAAGTGCGGTGCCCTAATTTCTCATTGTATTTATGTATATAAACACTGCCATTTGAAAGAGACCAAAAAAATCTGAATGCATTTTGTGGTCTCTGTTATGATGAATATTGATGAGAATTATGAAAACTTTGACACTGTTTTGAAAAAGCTCATTGTAATAATGTGTCACCCTTTCAAATCATTTATGCTGAGACTTCAAAGAATACTTTAGCATTGATGACAATTTTGGGGAGAATGATCAGACTATTTGCATTCCGAAAATCAGAACGATATCTTTCTACTCTTTTGTGAAAAGCTATCTCCTAACTTCCAAACAATAGGAAGCCATCTTGCATGTATCAAAGATCCAAATAATGGCATCTTATTAATCTTATAGCTCTGCCAGCAAGATCTCAAATATGTTGTTTCTTATCACATTTGGTAGAGTACTAATTGTGGGACAAACTATATTGGAATGCATTCAAAACTAGTGAAACAATCTAATGTAACAGAAAAATCATCTTGCCCAAAGAAGGGAAATGCCTCAGTAACTCTCTTTTTTTTCATTGAGGGAGTGTGTATCAATGTATTACTGCTGCTATAGCAAATTACCACAAGTTCAGTGGCTTAAAACATCTCAAATGTATTATCTTACAGTTCTGTAGGTTAGAAGTCGAACATAGGTCTCACTGGGCTAAAACAAAAGTGTGGGCAGGGCTACACCTTTTCTGGAATATCTGGAGGAGAATCCATTTCCCTGTGTTTACTAACTTCTAGGAAATTTCCACATTCCTTGGTTCATGGTCTCCTAACATCTTCAAAGCCAATAATAATGCATCTCTCTGACCCCTTTTCTGTTGTCACATCTCCCCTCTGACTGCAGCCAGGGAAGAGTCTCTATTTTTAAGGACCTATGTGATTACACTGGTCCATCTGGATAATCCAGGATAATCTCCTCATCTCAATGTCCTTAATTTCATCACATCTGCAAAGTCCCTTTAACATATAATGTAACATATTCATAGGTTCTAGGAATTAGGATGTGGCTGTATTTGGGGAGCCACTTTTTCTGTCTACCACTTTTTCTGTCTGTGCTCACCATTGAAGAGTTGGGCAAGTTAACTTTTGTGTACTTAACCTTTCCTCATCAGTACAATGGCTATGGTATAATAATGGTACATACCTCATAGAGGTGTTGGATTAGGTGGTGAATAAATATAAAATACTTGGAACAGTGGATAGCACTTAATATAGGGTGAATAAATGTTGCTATATTTATTAAAAGTCTGAAAGTCGAGCTATAATCCAAGGTCTTTTATCCAGCAAAGCCCACACTGAAAGTTTCTAAGTCTCCAACTGTACCGGATTTAGGCAAGAAATTATTCTTCTTTCCTCTCGGTTTAGAGTATGCTGAAAGACCAATATTTGCCATCTTTCCCTTGAATTCCCAACAGATAAAGGTATTGTCATGTCTTTTTTAGGGGAGGGGAAGGGAAGAGGGGTGAAAAGTTACTCCTGCCTCATCTGTGTTTTCCTGGTGGTGGCTTGTAATGATGATAGCTCCAAGTACTGCTCATTCTCAGCAGTGACATGGCTCCCAACTAGACAGCTTTCTGATTATTCATAATAACTCTCAGGGGCTACTTCCATTGGTAGCTCCAAGCAGGGAGCATCGTCAGCTCTTTATAGTAATGGCTGCTAGAATCAACTCTAGTTAGGGGCTTATGGCACATATGAATGTTTTTTTCTAATGTCTCTCACCTCATGAACAGCTCTCAGGTTCCTTAGTGGCTTGAAAACATAATGTTTTTCCCTCAGTACCACTTCAGAAAGTATCTTAGAACAGAGCAACATGGTAGGTGCTGCAAAGTCTTTTCAAAAAAATGTAAATCTTTGCTCTCCTCAAACACCAACAGCTGGATATGCTTGAGACAGACAGACCCCATGGACTCATGTATCAGAGAGTCAAAGCTAAATTATAGACGGCTAGCTGGATGCTTCACATAGGTATGACCTGTTGTATTTCGTGTTTCTGCCCCATTTTTATGCCAATCTTTATGCAAATCATGAGTGGTTATTCCAAAAATATCCATAGTAGTCTTATAAAAAGTTTTGCTTTTCACAAGTAATTTTGAAAAAGGGTGTTTGGGAGATTTCTCACAATGTTAAGATCTGACCTTGTCTTACTGGTTACTTAAGCCTCTGCACCTTTGGACGTAAACCTTAACCCAGAAAGTTAGTCTACAAGGCCAACATTTAATATTCTAACTTTAGAGGAGAGGACCTTTATATGGTCTTTTAATGATGAAGGTGAATGACTGTGACAGTCTCAGCTACTGTAAATGCAGACACCAAAATAGAACTTGTCTCAAGGGACCTGCAACTTCAATTTATAAAATATGTTTTCTTCAAAATTCTGAAGTGTCTTGGCTAATGCTAAGAAACTGGTTCTAGGAAGGCTATATTTGAAATAAAAATTGTATACTATTACAATTCAGAACACATTGGTTAATTTTTTTTTTGGCAGTTCCAAACCCATGACCTTGGTGTTATCAGTCATTGGTTAAATATTATAGAATGTTATGTTTTATGCTTTCATATAATTATTAAGATTAAAGAGGGTTTCTAGAGGAAAATATGATTCATGAAAATAGCAATCAGAGCCATAGACCCAGTAGCTAAGTGGGAACTTTTTTTCCAAATATGTGGCAAATATTAATTTTCTTACATAAAGTGGATAATGTTAATATAAAGCTATATTGTGGCTTGTAGAATGATGGAGTTTGGATGTGTTGTCTGCTCCAAAACTCATGTGGAAATTTGATCTCCAATGTGGCAGCGTTGGAAACTGATTGAGTCATGGGGGCGGATCCCTCGTGAATGGATTAATGCTCTCCCTGGTGGAGGGGAGGAAGTGAGTGAGTTCTAGCTCTGTTAGTTCCCACAAGAGCTGATTGATTAAAGGACCCTGGCACCTCGATTGAGTCATGGGGGCGGATCCCTCGTGAATGGATTAATGCTCTCCCTGGTGGAGGGGAGGCAGTGAGTGAGTTCTAGCTCTGTTAGTTCCCACAAGAGCTGATTGATTAAAGGACCCTGGCACCTCCTCTCTCTCTCTCTCTCTCTCTCTCACTTCCTCTCTCACCATGTGATCTGCTTTTACCCGCCGGCTGCCTGCTGTTTTTCCACCATGAGTAGAAGTAGCCTGAGGCCTGTGCCAGATGCAGCTGTCCCAGAATTGTAAGCCAAATAAACCTCTTTCCTTTATAAATTACCCAGTCTCAGGTATTTCTGTTATAGCAACACAAAGCGGATTAAAACATAGAAGCAACATAATGTAGACTATATTTACTTTGTCCCTGTGATTAATAGTAGACTTGACACAACAAGGATAAAGTTATTATCAATAGCGGTCTTCTCCATGAATCAAAAGTGTGATGACAAAATATTTTAAGGTTAATTGCTGTGCATCAAATTTTAGGCTTTGAAGAATTTGCTGTCATAGCAAGTGAGGAATTTACATACAGCAAAAAAGCCTTATACCATGGCTGCTAGAAACTAAAGGAGAGGGGATGTCAAGAGAGGGAACTAGCAGCTGAATATGACGCTTCAGTGAATGGCTGAAATTTGGCTGACAAAGCAACGAAATGTAAAATCCATAAAAGATAAACCAGAAGTAGAATTGCTTTAAAAACTTAAAATTTGAGACAGAAATACAAATAAAAATTCTACCACTGATTAAGTCCTCTAAAAATTTCACAAAAATCTTACGTTTAAAGGAGTTTCAAACTCTATTTCACTATTTTTAAATAAAATAAATATTAAAATGGAAATCATTTGCTTGCATTTGTAAAAAGATGTATTCATTATGCATTGGAGCAATGAGAAGACTAATAAAATCTAGGGAAATTGACTATGAGATTACAAATATCTTCATGGCAATATAACTGAATATAATATGCTAGCACAAGAAATACACATTGTTTGGTCTTTGGATCATTCTTTTAGGTCATTCTAAAAGTTTGTTTTGTAGCCAAAACAAACAAACAAACAAAAACAAACACAACCCTCCCAAAACACCTAGTTCTCAAGATACTGCTCATTTGACTTGTTAAAAGCATCTAAAAAAAAAAAATGGCGATTTATTCCCTTTTCTCTGAGATTGCTTTTAGAAATAACAGACTGACTACTAGACTATTTGTTATGATTTGATGCTGATCATTGTTAGCTATTCTTTTTTGGGGATATTGAATGTAATAGCTAAAATTATATGGTTTTGGTTACTTTATGATTATATTTCTAATTTTATTAATTGTTCCAGTATTTCCATTGTTATCTAAAAATTAAGCAATTAAAGATTTGTGGGATGTCCGTCTATTGTGACTGAAAGCACATTTGTGTCCTGTTTATTTCTTGATGAAATTCTTGAGCTTAAAAAACAATTTCATTTTACTTGTCATATTTTATTTTAAAAGTCAGTGATTATACTCCTTGACTTACTGTCTTTCCAGATTTCTGGCCTCTTAAGGAAAAATAAAAGAAGTGTTTTCCATTTATTTTATTTTCTGATTCCTTTAAAGACTGCATTTAATATGAGACCTTACCTGGTACTGAATATTTGGATTGCTGAGTTTCGTAAAGTTTACTGATTCTGTCAGAGCCACTAATGGCTTTTCTTCTCAGCTTCACAAATAGCATAAAATAGTAGAAACTATGAAAAACAGGAATGAGTAATGATGGGTGGCTGTGGATTCTCCTTCCTAGCTATTTCTAAAATAGTATCACTAATCTGGTTTCTGATTATCATTCCTGCGGGCTTCCTCAAAGCTGTATAATTTTTTGACACTATCTGCACCATTTCAAAATTATGAATTGTTAAGAACTCAAATTTTTTTTCTGTAATTATTGAAAAACAAAGTTTTTGCAGTGAAAACTTGTCTTGTTGTAAGCTATATTTAGCCAAACTATGATTTTTTATAGGTTTAATATGGTTTTATTTAATGGCTATCACATTATTGTATAGTAGACCATACTAGAAGCATTTCTTAGAGGTGACAGTGAAATCAGGAGTTCAAAAGTGCTAGAGGTAGCACCCAGTAGACACTATAATTGTGAAAAAGTGGCTCTTAGGCCAAGGCTGTACATAGGTGGTGTGGGGCAGAATGAAAAAGGAGTTTTTTGTTTGCTTTTTTTTTTTTTTTTAACTTTCAGGCTCTATATTTCTATAGTATTTGAACTTTTATAGTGACATCTTCATTTATTGCCTGTGTAATTTTTAAAAATGTATAAGTTAAAGAAAAAGAACACTGTAGTTGTACACATCTGAAACTGAGAATGTATTTAAAGGAGGATGATTGTGTCATGTAGAGTAAAAGCATTGAGACTGCCATGTGGCTGATTAATGAAGGGAAAACAGTTCATGCCCAGCAGAGCCAGCAGAAGGTTTTTAAGTAAAAGTGGTTCTTGATCCTCTCTCTGTCTCTTTGGACACTCTCATTTTGTGTCCCAGAGAAGGACACCTTCAGGGAACTGAAGCCACCCAGCTCATTGTATGTAAGTCATACAAAGCCAAACACATCTTGGGTCTTTTTTGTAGTACGAGAATAAATAAAGCTTCCCAAGTCTAGGTACTTCACTAAATTAGTCATTCTGAGTCAAGGAAGAAACATTCCTTGACAAGTAGGGGATAGAGGGAACATACAATTTTTTTTCTCTCTCAATGAACACAGAACTCAATATACCTCAATAAACAAAAAGACAAATAAATAAAATATTAAGATATGCCTTTCCTTTAATCATTTTAGTGTTTTGTCCAACACTAAAAGAGGTTGCTTATTTCTTAATGAAAGTCCTTGGGGGTTGAATAATAGTCCCTTGTTATGGGAATTTGGTTTGTGCATGGTGATGGGGTTTAATCTGCAAGGTTTCAAGCACAGAAAGCAATTTTCTACTCAATTATACTTAAGAAAATAGAATTATTTACTAAGACTATATAACTACACTAGTTATATTGTAAAGGTAATGTCATGTAAAGATGATGGGCAATTACATAAATACATCTGTGTAATTTGATACCTTATACAGCAGTCCTAAACTACTATTACTTACTGTTTAACTCTGGATTTATTGGTGAAACTGTCGATTCTTTTTTAGTAATTACATAAGGTATTTATAAACTAATTTTAAGTGCTTTTATATTTTAATAGAGAAGTGTTGGACATTTTCCAATGAATAGAAACAAACTTGAAAAAAAAAAGTCTCTAAATCATTTCCCAACATTTTTTTCCTTGTTTATTTTGTTTCATGCTAAATGGCTAAAATGATACAGCAGACAGAACATAAATAATATATAAGTCTGGTAACTAATATAGCTGGCTATCCACTTGGGCTTTAGTTCTACTGAGAAAATATTTTACTGATTGTTATAAAAGATCACACAGTGACACCATTCTCAATTCTAGTGATTTTCTAAATATACTTTTGAACTAAAATGTCCCGATCAATGTTCTTATTTAAAATGTTACTTTTAAATCATCTTATTCATAATGGTACTTTTTAATCATCTTATTTCCACATATGTGATATTTTTCTGAAGAACCAAGCCTGTGTTGAGTGACATTTGATTGTTTCCTTTTATAAGTTGATATCTGTGTCTTTTTTTATACTATATTATTTAGACACTGACATTTTTAAATTGGCTAAAGCACATCGCCACACCTTTTTAAAGAAGCTTTGTATAAATGGTCGTACCTGTATAAGAGGTTGTGAAAACTACATTTCTACCAATGTTTCTGAATAGATTCAGGATTTTTTTTTCCTCTGCATTGAGACAAGGAACAGAATAGGCAAAAATTCATTTTTTAAATGAAAATAAAAATCATCTCATTTTTAACGTCCTCAACCATGTGGCATTCTGAACCTCAAATTGTAATGTGACTATAAGATGCAGCTGAAGTAATCAGCTGTGTTGTAAAATAATTTATTTTTTAAAATCCATTATATATATGAAACAAGATCTGTTTCAATCCCTTCCTAAATTTAGTCCAAATTGCAGTCTATAAACAATATGATCTCTATCCCTTTACCCTGAATTTTATTTTCACATAATTCATAGATTTTCCAGATTACTTTGTATTACATAATCACTAAAGTAAGATTAAGGATGGAACAAATATATAAATTATGTTACTTCAAAAATGAATTTAGAAATATATAAAATAAACCATACTTGTCTAGTAGCTGTGGATGAAATGTGCTATATGTAGTTTAATATTTATGTGGTAAATATAAATCATATGCTATATAGAATTCTAGACAAATGTTGGCTATTTTTGTATTGTTACATCCATGGAAAATACCTGATGGGAAATAAGCATATGGCATGCAATTTTTTAATAAGTCAAAATCATATCTTTTGCAACATTTTGTTTATGAATTAAGAAATGTCATGAGGCTGAGAAAAACTGGAAATTTATTCTTGTGCATTTTTTAATTTGCCATTGCCATGTGTGCCTCTGGGTATTATCCCCTGGTAATTAATTAAATGCTTTGATTCTGTATGCCTAACTGTCCTCTTGTTAATATTAATCATATAAAAACTTTTATTTGATGCGATACCCATTTCCACACAAAGAAAAAAGCTCTATTTTTTCCTAGTGGTGGAAGGTTGTGTAGAAAGAGGAGAGATTTAAGTCCCGTTTGGGCATCTAGAGGCAATAATTTTAAAGTAATGTAAATAAGTTATAGTAATTTATTCTGAAATTCTAGGACATTTATTTAGAGTTTATTGGTGATTATATTTTATATTTGCCATGCTTCCGATATTGTTTCTATGGCTTGGAATTTTGCCTGTACCACTGGCAAAATATCACTGGGGCATACATGTGAAAAAATGAAGTGATTAAAAAGTACCATTTTAAATAAGAACATTCATTGATTGGGATACTTTAATTCAACAATATATTTAGAAAATCACTAGAATTGAGAATGGTGTCACTGTGTGATATTTTATAACAATCAGTTAAAGATTTTAATTTAAATTTTTTTTTAATTTAGAAAAGAACATGGATTTATTTCTTCTATCACTTCTGTGACTACGTTCAGATTGTCCAACTTGGTGGAAATATGGGTGAGCTCTTGGGCATCTGCTGAGCTTAGGTGTTGATGATAAACTGTGGAGAATAAGTGATTCTGAATGCCCCAGTGTGTATATTTATTGCTGTCAAGTCCTTTGAGTATAGGCTGGATCCATAATGCACTTGTTCATTTTGATCCTGTGCCTGAAGAATTGTTCATGGGACTGTTCAGTGAAATATTTTTACATGTAGAGAAAGGGGCTATGAGTCTTCTTTAATGTCTTTAAAATCCAGGTGCTTAGTCCTTCTTTCCTCAAGTAGAGCAAGGAGGGATATTAGTCTCTGAATGATGAGCTTTGTGAATTCATTATTAAAAATGTGTTCGTTTGCAGAGTCCTGGGTTGCCTTACAAAATACTACAGCAGCATGGTATCAGTCATCTATTTATCCAGTTTCTTCTTTCTAAAAACATCCTGTTGAATTGTACTGGTAAATTCCTTGAAATTTTCAGTCATGAATAATTATTTTATGAGTGCTTAAATATAGGCAAAGAATTTTTTGGCTTCTTCATTGGCAGAATCACCACTGTAATGATACCTTAGTCCAGAAGTTATATAATTGCTTAGTAATCCACTCTGTACAGTATGCTCCTAATTATCTAGGTTCAATAGAGAATACATGCTGACTTCCAAGGACTTATTAAAGCAAATATGTAGACTACAACTAATTAGAGGGTTCTGTAATACTTTCAATATTAGAATATCATATTAGTCTCAACACTACAGGGTATAAATTTGTCATATGCCTCTTCTGCTAAATAGCATTTGCAGATAGAGACATGAATTACAGTCCTTATTAAAAGAAAAGGATTTCGAGTCAGATCAGTTTGGTTTCAAATTTTGTCTACCACAGATCAGCTTAAATGACCTCGAGAAAGTTAATTAACTCCTCTGGGCCTCAATAAAATGGGGAATACTGCTACTACTCACCTAACAGAAGTTGTTAATGAAGCTCTCTTAAGTTCATGTATATAGAGAATCTAATAGAGTGCCCAGCATATTGTAGATACTCCATAAAAGTTATTGTTTTTACTGCTTTATTATCAGATTTGTTGGATCAAAATCCTTCATCTTTCTGAAGCATTTGGCCATCTTGACAGCAATGTTTCTCTGTTGTAATAAACCATATCATGGCTTCCATTCACTTCATTGAGAGGGCAGAGACAAGCATTACAATAGCGCCATTTCCATTCACTGTCCTACAGATTTCTTTTTCCAAGCACATAGAAGCAGTTTTCAGTTGGCAAAGAATTCCAAAATAATGAGCTCCATGGTGAGTGAATTGGTGTTTTCAACTATTAAACATTGTTCTGACAATCAGCTCCTCCCTTTAACCTGAGGAGACCATATTTGATTGGAATTACCTTGGGGCTTGGAGGGGAGTGTGAAGTTTGCCAGTCCATATGCTGATCTAAACCCTTGAAATCTGATACAAAATACTCATTCACATCTGGCTTAATCCTGAATCCTCCCTAAAGTCTCAGTTAACTTTTGGCTGTCCCAAGTGTTTTTCCGCATTAATCTTACACTACCCCAGAACTTAGACCAGAATTTCTGCCAGACTGAACAACACAGGTCATTTTTGTCCCAGTCCCTATTGTCAGCTTTTTGGGATAACTTCAGGCTTTCTTTGTCTAGCTGTAATCAGTTTAGATGCTGTCTCACATTGGTCATGAAGAGAATAGAATAAATTTATTGGTTACTTTACTATAGAAAGTCCTCAATTCCTTAAGACATTCAGATGTTCTTAGATCCTTGGAATTTTGAGTAGCAAAACTTTCAAACAGTAAGGAAAATAATATAGTGTGCTTCTGAGCATATTTCTAACAATCCAGGACTTGTTTATTGGAAGAAAGTATGTATCATATTAAAGTTTGAACTTTTGCATGGCTTGTCTCTTTATAAAGCATCTACCTCAGACTCAGGCAGTATCTGTTAAATTTAAACATCTGTTTAATTTGTTTCTTCTTACCTCCAGATGTAAATTAGCCAACTCATGAAAAACCAGTCTGTTTTTCAACACTGGAGAGAGAAGTATTTTAGTTCATTTTCATTTTCTTACTGTTCGGTGTTTTGGGATAGATACAGGCATTGGGTTCTGCTCTAAATTTTACAAGAACTGTGTACTGGGACTAAAAAATTGCAGTTGAATTTCCAAGAGATTAATCCCTTTCCTTGTGAATGGACTAAATTATTGTGTAAATTGTCAGAGCAAGTGTCTGTAGATCCTCTGAGCACTGTTAACTGAGTATCCAGCATAGGTTTGGTGGTCAATAAATTAAGAGCAGTATTGAGATTCTTCTGTAGATTTGCAACTTCTAGTTATTCCCATCATTTTGCAATAACAGAGATTCACTTTTCAGATTGCGAAGTGCTTTAGAGTGTAATGAGCCAAAGAAAAGTGCTTTTGAGGGGAAATCTTTCAATGAACACATGATACAATTCAAGCTTTATATCTGTTACATTTAACCAAAAGAGCAAATTATTAGATTTATAGACATAGTTCAGCCTCACTAGAGTCATCAAAATGTTAGAAATGAGAAATTAAGAGTTACAAAATGATTATATTCATCATAGTGGAAGAATTACAGGCAATGATTTAAAAACTTCAGATCTAGTCCCACGAAGTTGAAAATAGCATAAATGCAACAGTGTTCTGACATCTTGACTATTTAGCAATCTGTTCATCTTTAATTTTAAAATACCTATTACCCTATTTAAAATACCTATTACCTTAATTTTAAAATACCTATTATCCAAAATATAGTAAAAATTTATACACTGGTGAGAAAGGAGAGAAAAACATGTTTTTAAAATTTTAACTTTGAAATTTTATCTTAAGAATGATAAAGTTACTAACTTTTCATTGAAAGAATTTATGGAGGAGATGTAAAACCAGAGGCAAAAAGGGGTCAAGATGAGTAAGACATAATGATTTGGGGTTTTAAAAAATACTATCATACACATTTCTGATAATTCTGAATGTTTGTTTTTTTGTCTCAAGATGTGTTAGTAATTTATTAATATTAAGTAAACAGTTGGTCCAACTAAGCCATGAATATTTTAATTCTACAAAACCAATAGTTATCCTCAACATCATTTTAAAATGGAAATGCACAGACATTTCTAACTGGCATTTCCCTAATTATGTAGGGCTGCTTCATATATATTCCTTATATGTGCATAGTGGCTCTAGCCTGTTGGCTAAAGGAGCTACCTTTCCATGGTCACTAGAAATTTTTTCTGGTCCCTTCCTTCCTAATGTATAAAATAGTGTGAAAAATTCATCCTTTTAGTCCAACCTCCTCTTCTGCCTTTCTTCTTCAGAAAGGAAAGGACAAAGGGCAGAAAGAATATAAGAAACAAGATGAATGGGAAAAAGTGGAGGAAAATATAAGATTAAAGACTCTTTCAGGCTATAGAAATTTCCAGGGGCATCCAACATTTTTCAGAAGCAGGTCTCTTAATCAAAAATTGATATTTGGGTTACTTTTATAATAGTGGTGAGTTGAAAGGGTCTGGACCAGGTTGTGACTCAAAGGTAAATCGAGAGCCTGTGGAGGTTTTGGTCATATGAAATTTTTGTCTTTCTTCATCATTCCAAAGTTTTATGATGTTCACCTAATGCAATTAAATTGATGAAATCAAAAGTAAATGGTTTCAATTATCATCAAATTATTATTACTAATTGAATCAAAACTGAGAATATTAAACATTGGTGGTAGCAGGGCAGGTTATATAGCTCAGAGTAAACTTTCTAAAATATAAAATTCAGATAGTCCACACTGGAATCAGACAGTCCACAATGTGAGCATGTGGGATGTCCAGGTGATGGCTGACATTAGAGTTGGGGGTGGTGGTGTACCTTGATCCCATGGTTTGACAAGTGGGGATAAGCATGAGAGGAGGGCCTGATTCTTCTGGTAATGCCAACTCTGATTTTTTCATAGAAAATTTGTTTTCTGTGTTTTTTCAATTCTACAATTAATTCTATTAGTGAAATTCTTTACAAGCCTGATGAGTTGAAGAGATGTCAGTCAGCTTGGCCTGACATTGAATCACTGTTTAATCATTCTGCCACTGTAAGAAAACATTTTTCTAAATAATAAATAAATAATTTGCAAGTAAACTTTTGAAAACACCTTGTTAGAAATTGTCTTTCTAGTTTTCTTTACAAATATATACAAATGTAAAGCCAACAAAGCAAAAATACCCCAACCACCAAACCCCCCCCCCAAAACAAAAAAACATTTCCTTTCAAATAGAAGGCTTAAACATATTTTGCAGTGATTTCTTTTTTCCCTGTGCTGACAAGGTTTCTAACTGACTTCACAGTTAGCTAGCTCATTAAAGCATAGTAAAAACATTTAAAATTTGTCAAACCTTTGTTATCTCATAGAAGACAGTATATTTATAATTAAAATTGTCAATAAGAAATTCATTTCTTACCTTGTCAGAAGGTTTGAATGGATTTCCTTGTCCACTAATTCCACCACTGATACTAAAGCCAAGGCCAGGATTCTTTTCTATTCTCACACAAAACTATGTAAAAAGATATAAAAAGGTAATCAAATTAGCTATCAAAGCTAAATATTTTCAAATAACTGCATCCTAGTGGAAAAGATTCACAGTTCACTTAAGTTCTTATGGTTAGCTTATGTTGACTTAGTACATATAAGACAGGGTAAACTCTAATAAAATGTGTAGCATTTCTATAGGCTTCAGTTATGATGAAAACGAGCTTGAAATTACCTGGACAAGTAGACATTAGTAAACACTTATTTGTTACCATGTACAAGACTAGATTTAACATTTAAAAGATTGTGTACAATCTTAGCTATCTGCCAAAACTGTGCATGTGTTCAAACTGATTAGAAAAGATTATGAATAAATGAAAGAAGGCTTTCAAATGTCAAGTGAGGGAAATATGGCTATTTAAGTAAGTTGCCTCTGCTTTCTAAAAGAGTGTCACAATTCATCTCCTCAGCAGATAATTCAATTGTTTAGGTATATTCTGGCTTTAGTTTGAGAAAGGTGCCACAGCTTGAGTGAGGGTGGAACAAAGGAATAATGAAATGCGCAGTGAAAAGAGTTTTGAGCTTGACAGCAGCTCATGGAGCAAGAGTTGGGGGACTTAGAAGAAGAAGGAGAACACTGTAAAGAGGTCTATTTAGAGAAAGAAGCCAAGAACCTGGAGACACTGTGACCAGGAATGGCCAATAAATGTTCAGGACAGTCAAGGCTAGTAGCCTAACATTCTAGGCTCTAGAATGTTACCTCTCCAATACTCCAGGTCATCGATAAAAGTCTGTTAAACACAAGAGACCTGGGTTTTATAGTACTATGGGGAAATAATGGTATGAGAGTCCAGCTTGGGGTGAGGCTACAATAAAGATGACAGCTACTACAAAAAGTAATACAAAGAGTATAGATCAAGAATCCAACAGAATGGAAATCAGTGCCAAGGATGACCTAGAAAAACTATAACAAACCTGAGAATTGTTGGAGATCCTGAGCTGGGGACATGAGTGGGGGCCATGGTGAAAATGCTGGTTCTCCATGTAAAGTAGTACAGAGTGACCTCGATGATTGAAAGACTTGGGACTAAGAGGCATACTTTGGTTACATAGAGAAAGAAACCACTTTCATAACTTTTGAATACAGAACAAGTACTAGAACCAGGTGAACCAAGTGTTACCAAAGATTAGGAGGCAAAGATTAATAGTTAAGAAAAAGATAAAAAGAAATACATTAGCATATATTTTATTTATGTAAGTATACTGGAAAAGTTATTCCAAAAGATTGAAAATTTTTGCTTTCTTCAGTACTTAATGTTTTCCCTCCAGCATTCTTGCTTAGCCTATTAATTTGCTTGTGGCAAATACAAAAGCTTAAAATATTATCTATATTTTAATTTTCAAGGTACCTTTAATCCCGACCTGTTAGATAGTTCAAGGCAAACTAGATTCCTATTCCTGACTTAATTAGCACTTATTGTGAGTTACTGGAAACTGAATCAATTAGATTTGTTGGTTTAATGGGACTATCCTTAATTCACCATCATATTTCATAATAGTAAATATAATGTTTAACTATTACATAGTCTATTTGAAACACAAAAGCAAATGGTGGTAGAGTCATTAATGAATAGTTTCTAGATTATGAGTAAATGCAATTACCTCTCCTGTATTTTTATTTTAAGGACACATTTAATATAACCTATCTTTCAATTGAGCTAGATTTGTTAAAACTAGTTATCCTAGGGTGGTAGAAACTACATTTTATAATAGTTTATATTTATATGGTTCAATCTATGAATATGAGCATATAATAGCTTGATGTGGTAGGAAGAAATATTTTAACTTTATTCAGAATACTAGTTTATCTTTCTTATTTATTAATTAGAAAATAAGAAAGCAACCAATATGATTAAAGCTTTTTCTTTTGTGTTTCCCATTTATCTATGCATTTCTGATTAAATTATTTAAAATTTGGGTTACATCTTTCTAATGTGAAAATTTCATATTGCACAACATATTATGTGGAAGGTTTAGGCACTTCTGGCTTTCCTCAGACACTATAAAACCTGGAAGGAAACAACTGCAACAGATTTCATTTACAAAGTAAATTGCTGAGAGTAGTTTCCAGTTGTTCTCTTTTAAGGCAGTGACCATATCTATTTTATATTATTGTAAATCTGGAAGGCACTAAAAATCTAAGGAAAACAAATTTCATATGTTCCAAGTATATGAAGAATTGCCTCAATATATTTTTAATAATAGAAATAATAAAAGAAGACACTGTGGTTTTATAAATGTGACAAATTCTGGTCTTGAGGTAGACTACTCTCAGACATGCTAAGGTATGGCTAATAGGTTGTGTTGTGACTATTTGGTCTCATACAGCATATCAGAGAGAGTGTTCATCTCACATATAAGGAGTTCCACCTGCTTGCTAAGGCCCAAAGAGGCTGTTAAATATAAGAGGAGGAAATACCTCACAGCTAAGAAGCAGTCTGAAATTAAGAGGATTAGCAAAGAGGAAATGCAGTGTTCTAGCAAAAGGTCAGGTCTAGGAGGCTTATTTTATGAGAATCAGTATTTCAATTTTCTTTTAAGAGACTGATTTCAAAGAATGGAATTTTTAGCTGAAAACATTAGCAATAGTCTGGGAATTAATGATGTATTTGCTTCTTTCAGAGTCTGCTTCCATCATTTGACTTTACTTGATACTTCTGGTCTGTGTTAATCTTACGCTAATTAAAATACTGGGTCTTATTTTAGAGAGGTCTTCATGATGAAATAGATTGTTATATTGCAGTGAGCCCCTCTGAGGTCATAATCTATAATCTGTGGAAGGTAATGGTCTGATCTGGTCCCACTATGCTCTAAAACCCAGTAGCAGGAACAGAGGAAATAGCTCTGTGTGTGTGCGTGCGCGCGTGTGTGTTCTGGGAGGTGAAATTCAGGATTAGGGAGTATGGTCCCACTATGCTCTAAAACCCAGTAGCAGGAACAGAGGAAATAGCTCTGTGTGTGTGCGCGCGCGCGTGTGTGTTCTGGGAGGTGAAATTCAGGATTAGGGAGTGGCATTACAGAAAGATACTTGGTGATGCTGTAATGAGTTGGTTTTCTAGTGACCGTTCTCTTTTCCAGCAGTATTATAAAGTTTTTAGCGGATACCTGTTGTTTCTGCTGCCCAAGATCTATTCATCCTTCGTCTGGTAGCTATACCTTAATTTCTCTTTGAAGAACTACCCACTCCCCTATTCTGAGCCTGTATGCTTTAGATGAGTCATGCTATCTAAACCTAAAACATAGCACTGTGTCCCCTAAAAAATGTGATTGTTTACAGGATAGGCAGGTAACCCAAACATAAAAGAAGTAATAAAATGAAAATTAGGATTTCCAGGAAAGAGAATCTTGCTCTTTCTTGCTAGTTTTAAACCTGAAAAGATCTGAAGCTCTTGAAGCCATCTTTCTACCATGAGGGGAAAACTCTTCTGAGATAGGAAACAACCCATGGAGAGACAGGTCATGACTTCTGTTGATCCTAGCATTAAGTCTTATCTGAAGCATGCCCCCATCTCTGGAGTTTCAGCTTACATGAGTCAAACATTCTCTTTTTTGCTTAAGTCATCTTATTAGATCGAGTCATTTATAATCAAGTGTCCAGCTGTTAAAACATCTAGGAGAACTTTGCTTACTTGCAACTACAAAAGAAGACTTTTCTTGTCTTTTGTTTACAAAACTAATAATACACTTCTTTGAAAATCCTTTGGGAACTGAAACAACAAAACCTCAAATATTCTATATCATGTAAAATTCAAGGTAACGTTTTGACCCATTGCAGGGTTTTTAATGTCTGAGACATAAAGGAGGAAGCTTGTAACTAAGAACATTTTACTTCTGAGGCCATTTCCAGGCCTGAACCCTGGGAGTGTGATCATAGAGAAGCTCTGTTAAAGAGACATCCACATGTACACAGTTTTTTACACAAGTAGGACATCTGAATTATCTCCTTATATCTAATATATTGTCTCTTCTTTGACTAGAATGATGGCTGCACATAGCACTCAATTAAATTTTGATTGAATAAATGAATGAATGAAATAATTTGCATGCACAACCAAGGATAACTTAAAATATGTATCATCAAAAGTATATGATGGCTCCTTATGAAAATATGATGAGTTTTTAGAAGGTGTGACAATTTTTCAGAGGGCTTCAATTATTTAATCAACTACTTTGAAAAAAAAATTATAGCTTTGAAAATGAAAATTGTTGCAGAAATCATGATTTATGTCTTCATTACGCAAATACTTATTGATTCTATACTAAGTACCAAACAGGTAAAAAAAACCCTTGACCTCATGGTACTTACATTCTAATAAGGAAAACAGGTAGTAAACATAAACAACAAATAATTTCAGATAGTGAGATGAGCGGTGAAAAAAAAATAAAGTAGGAAAGTTAATTAGAGTGATTGATTGAGGGTGAGGAACTTTTTTAGATAAAGTAGAGAAAAAAAGCATCTCTGAGTATGTGACATTTGAACAGAAATGTGAATGATGTAAAGAATCAAGCAATGAACAATAAGAAAAATAAAAAACTATTCCAAGCAGAGGGAACAGCAATTGTAAATGTCCTGTAGATGGATGGGTCTTAATAAAGTCCAGAAACAAGATGGCATAATGATAGACAGTGTAAAAGAATTGAGATTCCAGAAACAAACCCTAACATTTATGGTTAAATAATTTCGACAAAGGTTTCAATGTAATTCAATCGGGGAAAGAATAGTTTCTTTCAACAAATGGTGCTGGAACCACAGGATAGCCACATGCAGAAGAATAAATTTGTACCCATACTTTACACCACACACAAAAATTAACTCAAGGTAGATTGTAGACCAAAACGTAAGCCTAAACTATAAAACTCTTTGAAAATATAGGAGTAAATCTTCATGATCTTGGATTAGGCAATACTTTCTTAGATATAAAACCGAAGGTGATAAAAGAAATTGGTAAGTTGGACTTCAACAAAATTAAAACCTTTTGTGCTTCAAAGGAGATCATCAAAAAAGTGAAAAGAAAACCCATAGAATGGGAGAACATATTTGTAAATCATGTATCTGGTTAGGGTCTTGTATTCAGAATATATAAAGAACTTTTATAATTCAGTAATAAAAAGACAAATAACCCAATTAAAAAATATGCAAGGAATTTTTATAGACATTTCTTTAAAAAAGATATACGAATGGCTAATAAGCACATGAAAAGATGCTCAACATTATTAGTCATCAGATAAGTGTAAATCAAAATCACAATGGGATACTACTTCACTGAATGGCTATAATAAAAAAGACCAACAATAAAAAGTAATGGTAAGGATGTGGAGAAACTGGAGCCCTCATGCATTGCTGGTGGGAATATAATATGTTATAGCTACTTTAGATAATAGTTCGGCAGTTTCTCAAAATTCTAAACGTAGCATAATTACCATATGACTCAGCAATTTCATTCATATGCATGTACTCAAGAAAAATGAAAACATACATCTATGTGTAAATTTTACATGAATGTTCATAGCAGCATTATTCATAAAAGCCAAAAGGTAGAAACAACCTAAATGTCCATCAACTAACAAATGGATAACCAAATGTGGTATATCCATATAAGGGAATATTATTTATCAATGATAGGTAATAAAATACTGATGCATGCCACACTTAGTGCATTATACTATGTGAAAAAACAAGTCACAAAAATATGCATATTGTATGATCCCATTTTTATTCATTGCCCAGAATAGGCAAATATAGAGAGACAAAGTAGATGAGTGGTTGTCTGGGGCTGGGAGAGAGGCGTATGAAAGTCACTGCTAATGGATACAAGGTTTCTTTTTGTAGTAATGAAAATATTCTAAAGTTAGATGATGGTGATGGTTGCACAGCTATATAAATATAATAAAAACCACAGAACTGTATACTTTAAGCAGGTGAACTTTATGGTATGCAAATTATATCAATAAAGCTGTTAAAAAAACAAGATCAGGATGACAGAAAACAGCCAAGGAGAGAGTAGAAGGAGATGGTGGGCAGGGGACAGATCTGTATGGACAATATGCCATAGTAAGGATTTAGAATTTATTCAAAAATTTTACAGAGCACTTTAAGTGGAAGAGTGACGGATATAATTTATGTTTTGAAAAGGTCACTCTTGTGTGAATAGATTGAAGGAAAGTAATCTGGAAGAAGAGAAGGCAATTAGGAGCCTTTTGAAATAAGAGTGAGGCTGTGGCTGACGAAGAAGGTAGCAATTCAGTTGATGAGAAATGGTAGATTCAGGATACATTTTGATGTAATTGCTGTGGATTGGATGTGGACTGTGAGAAAAGGAATCATGGAACGTTGGTCAAGCATAGGTGAATAGAAGGGTCATTAACTGAAATGCAGAAGTCTGGGAGAGAAGCAGTTTTAGTAGGGGCAGAACAGGAAAGTGACAGTTCCTTTTTTTAATTTTTATTTATTTATTTTTTTTCCTTTTTGTCTTTTTTCGTGTCCGGCAACGGACCACAACCCTCAGTGTCGCACCCGTACCAGACCGGGACCGGCAACGGGATCGCAACACTCGGTGCTGCGCCCGCCCCTCACTCAGCCAGTGAGCAGGAACCGGTCTGTATGTGTGATCCGAACCCTCGGCGGGAGCGCCGCCACACTCCCAAGCGGCGCACTGTAGCAGTGCGCCACCGGGCCAGCCCTAGTGACAGTTCCTTTTGACCATGCTAAAGCTTGAGAAGTTCATTGGACATCCAGGTTGAGATGTCATCAAGTGGCTTACTGCATATACACATCTGGAGTGCAGAAGAGAGGCCAGGGCTGGAGATAGAAATTTTAGTCATCCAGCCTGGAATGAATGAGGTCATCTAGGGGAGAGTGTGGATAGGAAAGATAAGGGAGTCAAGGTCTGAGTACTGCATCACTCCAACATTTAGAGGAATAGAAGGGGAACCAACAAAGAAACTAGGAAATAATGGGTAGTGTGATAAATGGAAAACCAGCAGAATAATGGCAGCCAAATGGAGAAAATATTGTAAGAAAAAAGTCAGTCAAACCACGTGGCAGAGAGGTCAAATGAGACAAGGATGGAGATTTGACTACGGAACTTGACAGAAGCAGAGAGAATGCTTCACGGTATTTAATCTTGAAATTAAACTTGCTGCTACTTTTAGCTCCTGGTTTTATGGGTTATTATAAAAGACCACTGATAGGATAAAAGTGCTGTGCAATTATAAGGTATTATAATTTTTTTCTTTGACTTACATTATGTGAATTGCATAGCCATACAGAATCTATAAAACATCTATGAATTTTCCAAAATTTCTAATGAGCTGTGTAATAGGCTTAAAAGGTAATAACTATAAAAATGTAGAAATATTAACATTTGAAAATAATTAATATTTTTTGAAAAACTGATCCTTCCTCCATTCATATCTTTTTTCTGTTGTGAATGAGAGACGCAAGTCCAGTTCATATCCTTAATTAAATCTTTTGAAAAGATGTACTGATATCAAGACTGATGGATAAAATCCCCTGATGGATCATTTTCTAGGTCTTTCAGAAAAAATTAGCTGACTCTGGATGTATCTATGAAATAGAAACTCAAATGCCTTTTTAGTCTATAAATAAATGTTAAAGCTTATTCATTTTATTTCCTTCATTTTACACTTAAGGAAAAACAAGATCGTACATATTTTTAGTGGAACAGCGAAGGAAGTCTTTTGATTCTTACTGCAATGTTTACTGCATTCTACCATGCTGCACACAACTTATAAAGTCAATTGGTAGAATTTGTGGTGTTGAGTTACATCTTCTTTGTGTCAAACTATGAATTATAAGTTTAGAGCTGCAGCATTATTTTGATGACTGGGGAATACAATTCTATAGGGGAAATATTTACAAATAGCAGAATGAAGTATGGGATGTCCTTGAAATCATTTGAGTAAGTCATATACATTAAAACCATTTTAATACCTATTTTTAACTATCTTTATTAAATGATTGCCTTTTAATTTAAAAATCTATAATTTAAATACAGCAAATCTTTCCAAGTTTTTTTTTTCTTTTTTTTTTTTTTTGTCTTTTGTCTTTTTTCCATGTCCGGCAACAGATCGCAACCCTCAGTGTTGCCCCCGTACCGGACTGGGGACTGGCAACGGGATTGCAACCCTCGGTGTTGCTCCCGCGCCTCGCTCAGCCAGTGAGCGGGAACCGGTCTGTATGTGGGATCCGAACCCTCGGGCGGGAGCGCCGCCGCGCTTCCCAAGCGGGGCACTATCCAGTGCGCAACCGGGCCGGCCCAAGATTTTTTTTTCTTACATCAATCAGCATAATATAGTTTTCTTCACCTGCCCCCAGTAGATGCAAACCTCACCTGGGACTCTTGTGTGATCTTTGGGCAAGTGACCAAAGCATCTAATCTAAGAAACATGTGAAATCATGTCTCTCAGTCAACTGCTTCATGTATGCCACATATTATTATGTATTAAAATGATTTCTTCCAGAGTAGACTACAGCAACTCCTTCTGGGAAGGTTTTGGAGGTCCCCTCCCCGAATATAATGAATGTACATCAGTTTGTTTAACTCACTGAGACTGATTCTTTTTTTTTTTTTTGTCTTTTTCCGTGTCTGGCAACGGATCGCAACCCTCAGTGTTGCCCCCGCACCGGACCGGTGACCGGCAACGGGACTGCAGCCCTCAGCGCTGCTCCCGCGCCTCGCTCAGCCAGTGAGCGGGAACCAGTCTGCATGTGGGATCCGAACCCTCGGGCGGGAGCGCCGCCGCCCTTCCCAAGTGGCACACCATCCAGTGCACCACCGGGCTGGCCCCACTGAGACTGATTCTAAGGTGATCTTACAAGTTCTCTTTCAGGCACAGACGTTAGTTCGTGTGTATATTTGCAGGCACTGGCAGGAGACAGCTGTGGAGCTCCTGCCATCCTGATATGTTAGGGAATGTTCTTGTTTAGGGCAGACATAGACTGAAGGGTATATTTTTCTATTGTTTTACTCTTCCAGTGTGAACTTACTCTTGACCTGTATGCTTGGCTACAGTGCTTCAGGTAACAGTACATAGTTCAGTAGATTCACGAGACTGGGTTCTAACCCAGCTCAGCTTCTAAACAGTTGTTTGACCACAGGCAAGATACTTCTCCTAGTCTTAGTTTTCTAGTCAATAAAATACAATTTGCTCTCTCTGTATCATAGCATTATCAATTAAATTAAATCAGTTAATACATGAAAGGTTTTGAGAGGTTTCAAGCAGCATTCTGACATTTTTCCTTCTTATTTCTGCTTTACTATCTATATGTTCTACCATATACAGATAAATATGTCTTGCATTATAAATTTTAAAAGGTAAAAAATAAGCTAATGTTAGTTTCTTTTAAAAATATTCAACAAGTTATGGACAATTTATGTATGTTTTTAAGTAGTGATAATATCAATATGTTACTCAGCTGGTAAGTTGTTGAGTTACACAATATCTAAAGCAGTGGTTCTCAACCTTGGCTACAAAGTAGAATCACCCGTGGGGTTTAAAAAATTCCCATTACCCAGATCACATGCAGACTAATAAAGTGAGTTTATTTAGGGGTGAGGCCAAGGCATCAATACTTTTAAATCTCCTGAACATATTCTAATGTACAGCTAAGGCTGAGAACGACTGATATGAAATATTATTATATTGTAAAGGGGAAGATAGGGTGGCAAAGGATCTTTAAGTTTCTTCACTTGGACTGGGAAACAAAAGGAAGTGCTGACAGAATGGACATGATGGTTAAGAGTTTTTCATGTGGAATGGGAGTCAAGCCTTCAATTACTGGCTGTTTTCTTCATTTTTTTACTTAATATATCTCTGACTCATTCTCTATTATGCTTGCCAATAATCTAAATGGTTTATGCATTAAAATCACTTTTCCAAGTTAAAGTCCCCTGATAATGAGCTTCAAGTGACATGCAGATAATTTTTTTGCTTTTTCTGTCAAAAAGAACAGTAGAAATTAGACTTACTGGCTAGCAACAACAACAAAAAAAAAAAAAAGAAAGAAAGAAAAAAATCAGATTTATAGTCTACAGGAATTAATATCTTGAATCTGGATAGTACTTAATGACTTAAAATCACTTTCATATATTAAATTTAATTTAACCCTAAAATTGAAAACAGTTGAGATTCATTGTCTCTGAAAAACAAACATGTGTAAATAAGTGCATTCAAGTCAAATTCTAAGTTCCTAGACTCCTTGGATATTTTTTCCTGTTTTATAGTGATGGATGGTTTTTTTTTTTTTTTTTTTTTTTTTTTTTTTTTTT
>NW_007730471.1:58307-104684 GCF_000696425.1 Galeopterus variegatus | reverse complement strand
GGCACAGGCAAGGTGACCGCGCCCCGCGGTGTTGCTCCCACGCCTCGCTCAGCCAGTGAGCGGGAACCGGTCTGTATGTGGGATCCGAACCCTCGGGCGGGAGCGGGCGGGCTGGCCCCTAGTGATGGATGGTTTTAAAGTTTAGGTGGTTTCATCACTGAGGAGGAACATTGAAGTTTACTAAGTGCTTCTTTATGGCTAAACAAAGTTAAATATTCTCTTTAGGTCACAAATGACACTCATTTTAATTCATTCAGTATTGTCAGTGGTAGCATTTATTATGTATGTTCATAGCTATATGGAGCTTATTTTAATCAGATTAAAAAATACACTAGTTCTTTAGGTCACACTAAGGGATATAGAGATATGTTTTTGTTTATAATCAAACTTTTCATTTGTTCTCTAGCTTTTACTTTTCAAAGCAATTGGAAATGTTTCTGTGAGCTCACATCAATATTCCATCTGCATAAGGCAGTTCTATAGTTCTGAATTGTAGCTCAAGCAGGTTTAATTACCATCAATTGACAGAAGAGGACATTGAGGCCACAGCAGGCAGGTGTTCAAGATCATGTGGTTAATTTAACAGTAAGACTGGGACACAGAACTTGGGTTTGGGGTCAGACAAACGTAGGTCAAAATTCCAGCTTGACCAATTATACCTTCTGTAAATTACTTATATTCTCAAAGCCTTGGTTTCTTCATTTGTTAAAAGGAAACAAGATTATTGTGAGGATTCAGTGAAATAGTACATGTAAGCAAGACCAATTATATAATTAGTGGGGCCTGGTGTAAACGAAAATGCAAGGCTCCTTGATCAACTATTATTAAGAATTACAAGATACTAATGACAGAACATTAATCTAAGTGTGGGGCCCTTCTAAGTGCAGGACCTTATACAACTGTATGGGTCACAGGCTCCTGATGCCAGGCCTATGCATAAGATACACAGTGCAAAATACATGGCAGGCAATCAGTGTTGTCTCTTCCTTTTCTAGTTTGATTCAGACTCATTTCCCTAAATAAAAATGTGTATTTATTGTTATCAGATTTTTTCTCACCTGTAGAATTACAATAAGTGATTACTTTTTTTTTTAAAGTGAAATTTCCAAGGTCTACTTTAATAGAAATTGTTGTGTTTCATCATGATGGGTAGTCTTTCTCTGTACTACATTTATGGTGTCTCCTCTCCTTGCACTTAAAAATGCTGATTTAGGTTTTTCCACATGGTACTTGACCAGATATAACATTGCTGTTACAATCTTTTAAGTGGGATTTTGTTTTTCTTTTTATGGCTTTATCAATGTACCACTAGAAATGTCTTATTAAAATAAAGTGTTTTGATTTATATGCCCAAAATCCACAATAGAAATTTTATTTTACCTTAGTGGTCTTTGTGCTTAAGTCACTACTTTATAATTTTCATGTGGAACTCCATATTATGTTCTTATTATTTTCCTTGTTAAATTTGGAATAAAAGTCTTGATTTAGGGCCAGCCCGGTGGCGCACTGCTACAGTGTGCCGCTTGGGAGTGCGGCGGCGCTCTCGCCGAGGGTTCGGATCCCACATACAGACCGGCCGCTCACTGGCTGAGCGAGGTGCGGGCGCAACACCGAGGGTTGCGATCCCATTGCCGGTCCCGGCCCGGTACGGGCGCAACACTGAGGGTTGCGATCCGTTGCTGGTCACGAAAAAAGACAAAAAGGAAAAAAAGAAGTCTTGATTTAAAATGTACACATTCACACATTAGAGGGGTCTGAGTTTTAAAAGAAATATAACTTAGGAAAGTAAAAAATGCATGAAATAGTGTTTTTGTGAGAGAATATTACATAATATCCTTTAGCCTCTTTTTACAGTTTTTGTTTTGCTTGTTTTTCTATCTGTAGACTAAGGAGGTTGGGTCTGATAATCACTAAGTTCTCTCCAATATGTGAATTCTCAAAATCATGTATTTTTATTTCTATACTCTCAGGGTCAGGCTTTCTCTCTCTCTCTCTCTCTCTCTCTCTGTGTGTGTAGAATCATATCATTTGACTCACAAAAACTTTCTGAATGTTGCTGGTGGGTGTTGATGTTCTCATTTTATGAGGAGAAAAATAGAACCTCAGAAAGAAAGTTGATGACTTGGCTAGGTTTGCATGGCTCATAAAAGTAAACATGAAACTGGAACTCCAAATTCTGAGATCTAATCCTAGTATTCTTTTTCTTGAATGCTATAGAGATAAAAGAAGTGGAAAGATTAGGAGAAGAAAAAGAGATGAAAGAAAACAGTGTAGTAGTCAGTGGTGTGTTGGAAAATGTTTAGCAGCTGGTTGGGGAAGGGAGAGTGCCCTGATTTGTAGTGTTAGCTGATTTTTGTGGTGTAATTACTCCCACATTTTGACGTATTACGTGATGTCACTGAAGGTGGAATTGGGAAGAGATGTGCACAAAAATAGGCCAGTCTGAGCTGGCTCCAGCATGCCACTAGTAGTGGACAAATATTACACTGAATTGCGAAAAAAGTGATAAGAAACTGTCTTCAGATTTATAACTGGGGGTGGGGAGGAACATAGTTTGAGATCATTACTAATTGTTTAAAGGGTCTTGGGGTTTCTTGGTCACCCCAAAGTTTTAATCTCAGAATTGTAGACCATTTCAACCTGAAACCAACACACATAAAACTGGAAAGGAAAAAGGAATTATATTTGTCTTCTCCTTAACCTAGCCATTGAATGCTTAAATTTTTCTCTCTGTTCGAAAGGAAACTGATGTTATCAAGGCTGCAAATCAAAACACTTGAAAGCTACTATAAATATATTCTCTCAAAGAATCATGATGTTTTTAAACTTAATACACATGAAACTTTAAAACTTAGTAATCCTCTCAGTCAACTTTATACAGTGTATGCATTTTTTGAGAAATAGTGTTAAAATGGCCTGTAAATTTAGGGGTGTGGAATAACTGCATGCTAACACTAAGCCCACTATTCAAAGTAGGTGAAGATAGAGGGCATTGATCTCCAAGGATTTTTAAGTACATTAACTCTGGGAGAAAAAAAATATGTAGCTACTAAAAAGAATAGCTATATCAGGGAATTGGAGTAAAGTTATGATATTGTGGGGGAGTAGATACGAACAATTTTTTAACCTCCTAAGCTAAAGCATTGGCAAAGCATAATTTAAAACTTTATTAATTTTTTAGAATCTCTGGAGAATGAAAACCTCACGTTATTATCTGATTAAAGTCACCTGTCTGGTTTATTACACCTTAAATCCAACACTTGGCCTAGATAAAGGCAGGAAAGAAAGAAAATTTTCTTCAAAAAAGTATCTGTAACTCTGAGAACGATTAATACATAATCTCAGTTTCAAGAAGGATATTAAGAAGTAGAGAAGATGTAAGCCAGGCACAGACAGACAAATACCACATGACCTCACTCATAGGTGGAATCTAAGGAAAATAAAAGTTGATATTATAGAGGCAGAGAATAGAACACTGGTTACCAGACACTGGGAAGGGAAAAAAGGGACAGGCTGGCCAATGGGTACAAAATTACAATTTCATAGAAATAAGTTCTGGTGTTCCACTGCACAGTAGGGTGACTATGGTTAACAGTTAAGTTTTGTATCTTATATAATAGCTAGAGGAAAGGCTTTTGAATGTTTTTGCCACAAAGAAATGATAAATGCATGAGATGATGGATACACTAACTACCCTACCCTGGTCATTATACAACATATATATGTATCAAAATATCAGATTGTACCCTGTAAGTACATACTATTACAATGTGTCGATTAAAAAAAATAGAGATGGTTAAAGCAGTTGGGATCCAAATGATAAATGGCTGTTAACATATAGGAAAAACCTGGAGATGAAGTTAATCTGTCTGATATGTTTAGAAAATAAGGTGAGGTAATATGTATAGCTTTGAGTAAACAATCATAAAGTGAAAACCTTATAAATCATATTAAGGAGTTAGTGAAGTCAGTGGCAGCTTTGCCTATCTGAAGAATGAAATAAGAGAAATTAGTTTTATGAGAGTAAGATGTTAATATCTTACTTTCTAAGCTTAATATAACTCAGTAGATGAGATCCCATTCAGTTTTCTGGTTTTAAGAAAGAGAAACAGATTCTAAATGGAAAAGAAAATCCTAATTTTAGATAGGTCAGAAGAGCAGCAATTTTTTTTTTTTACATGGCATTATCAGTAGCTTTTGATGCATGTCATAAATATTTCTCTTCTAACTGTTTTTAATAATTTTCCTTATAGCAAAGCTTTATCTTTGTACTATTCAACAACCAGAAGATAGGACTTTAAAAAAATTCTTCCCACAAATAGAGGGGAATAATTTATTTTTCACACTTAATTTCACCAGAGGACTTAGTAAGTATAAATCCACCGAAGCTCTTTACAACATTCAAAAGCTGAGCTGTAGAAGAAGATAGGACTTTAAAAAAATTCTTCCCACAAATAGAGGGGAATAATTTATTTTTCACACAATTTCACCAGAGGACTTAGTAAGTATAAATCCACCGAAGCTCTTTACAACATTCAAAAGCTGAGCTGTAGCGCTAAATTGGAGTTGGGAGCGGGTAAGAGAGGGTGTAAGATAGTAGTGGAAAAACTATTCTGAGCCATCACTTTTTTCTTATGTCAAATGAGCATTTTACCAACCATAAATTCCTATATGTTGTAGTCCTTAACTACTGAAAATAATGGTAAAATGCTACAAAAAGTGCTCCACCCCATTCAACACGGTGACTGCATTATATGTCCTGGACCACATTAATGAGGGAAGGTAAGCCATGGATTCTTTGGACTTTCTTGAAAAATTCATCAATTATTAAAAAACTCTTCTTACCTGCTCTGGATAGCCATCCATACTCCTTTGCCCTTTAGTTTGAATTAAGCACCGTCCAGGCTGAGGTCCCCGGGTGGCCTGTGAAGAGGGGATCTGAATAGGCAATGGTGACTGAAATTGCTGGATGGTCACTTTGTTTATATTTCCCTCATATGGCTGCTGCTCCCGGCTGCGATGCTGAAGACTTTGGGACCCCATCAAAGTCTGGATGTGGCTGCCTGCCTGTGGAGAAGATAATCCATCAGGCAAGGATTCATGGTGCTTAAAGGATGTGATTAAAGTAGAAAACACGTACAGAATACCTCTAGGGTAAAGTGGCATCATTTGGGCTTTCAGCCACGGCTGGAAAGGATAATGAAGAAACAGTAAGGGTCTGCCTACTGCAGTTTGTGAAAATGTTAATATTGAAGCAAGGTTGTATTGAATACACCTGCAGTCATTTGGTGGCTTGCCAAAGATTATTTTAACCCCCATTTTAAGGGAACAAAAATCAGTCTGAAAAGTCTCAAGAAGAAAAGAAAGTAACAACTTAAAAATAAAGCAGAAATCTATCTGGCATTTCATATAGAAAAGTACTAAAGAGAGAGATGTAATATATGTAACATCAAAAGGAAAATGATAGAACCTGTTTCCGAATTATAAAGCAAAAAAATTGAATTCCTTATTTTCTTTTATGCCACATGTGCATAGTAAGCTTGTTCAGGTAGGTATAACCAATATTTATTAATTTTCTACATTATTAAATCAAGAGTATGGTGGTTGAAATATCTAAATTACATTAAAAATTAGTCACGTGATAAATTGCTGTGCATATCTGCAAGCTGAGACAGCACCAGATATGGACAGGTCTTCAAAGTGAGCTCTGCATGCAGAAGGTTATCTCATCATAGGCTTTCAGACTGATTTACTAGTAACTTATTTAAAGTGATAATGATCATTTCTCAATCCTTAAAAGAGGAGGAGAGAAGCATGTTCACTGCAGTCTCCGATCTTTAAATGATACGGTCATACACCTGCTTCTTTGTTCATGCCTATTTTCTCACCTTCATTCTGGCACCAGCTCCTTGAGTCATTCTACCTGATGTCTTTTCTATCAACCAAGGAGTCTGTGGGCTAACCTATAATATACCTTTTTAAATTAAGAATGGCTTAACATGGAGGTCTAACATGGGAAGTGAATGCTTATTAATAATTTTAAAAATATATTTTAGTGCTGTGCTTGGTACTTCATCCACTACTGAAGGATCTGAGGTTTTACTTTCTGAATTCATTCTTTTTCCTGCTGATCTATAAGGGTAGGTAGCTTGGAATTCAAAAGTGAATTTCATCACAGAATTCAATAGCTAGAAAAGCTTGTGAATTTTCCTGACTAAGCAAGATTCTTGATTACTATGAAAAAGTCAAGTTGGACAAATAAAGGGAAAGTTATTAAACAAGTATTTAAGGAAGAGATTAATTTTAATTATTTTAAAGTTCCTAAAGAAGAGCCACATAAAAAACAAAGAAACTACAACGATAATAGAAAGTCATTTGAAGAGGAAAGGCAGATTACTGGATTCCAAACAAGAGGTCATTTCAAAAGAAAATATTCAAAATTATTATTTGGCAATATGCAGGGCAAAATAAACAACCATTTGATTATATTTTAGACATCCAACTGACTATCTTGGTATCATGTACAATTTTTTACATTGAAAGATAGCAAAGATATTCCAGTCATGAGAAATTAGAGGAAACGATTATAAAAAGAGTTTCAGGCTAGACCAGCACAATGTGAAAACAATTATCAATCTAACACACTTGACCAGTGATCAAAAAATTGTAACTTCATAAATAACAGCTAACATAACCTCATAAAAGGCAAACATGTATTTCTCTATTGTATCTTTTCTCTTCTCAGGAATATTAATGAAAGGAGAAGTAGCAACCTTTCCAGCCATTCTAGAAGGCTTAACACCCGTCTGGTCAAGTGTTTCCTTATCGCAAATTCAGTTCTTTCCTGCTTGCATGGAATTTTATTTCCCTTGTTTGGCAGGAGAGGAAAGCCATGATAAACCCAGTATCATATTTTGAACTACTTTGAATGAACTCACTGGCATGCTTACTTATATAGTTACAGAAAATGACTTCCTAGAATTAAAGCCCCAGCTTGTGGAGGCTGTCTGACTGAGGCTGACTGGCCTGGCTTATTTACATCTGCTTCTTACCTCCACTGGTATAATATTCATGGGTCTTCAATCAGTGCTCGAACCAATGGGACAGAGAAAAACTGGCAGTTCAATTGAAAGTGATCATATAGATAAACAAAGAAGTTTTGCACACAAACTTAGAAGGATCCAAAACATAACTTTGGTACCATGATGTATAATTTACATGAGATAATTAATAACCACTGCTTACTGATTACTTTATTGACTAGAATATTCCAGTAATGGTCTATCCAAGGGTGAAAACTTATTTCTCTATATTATAAAATTGTAATAGCCTTTTAGGCTTATTTGTCTGGTTTATTTTTTCTTCTGATGGGTCAGTCTGAACTCAGGATTATGCTGATTTTGAACTCTTTGAGGGAAGCACCATATCCTACTGTTCCTTTTTTTGTCTGAACTCAGGATTATGCTGATTTTGAACTCTTTGAGGGAAGCACCATATCCTACTGTTCTTTTTTTTTTTTTTTCCTTTTTTTTCTTTTTTTACTGACTGGTAACAGGATCACAACCCTCGGTGTCGCGCCCGTACTGGGGACTGGCAATGGGATCGCAACCCTCGGTGTCGCGCCCGTACTGGGGACTGGCAATGGGATCGCAACCCCTCGGTGTTGCGCCCGCACCGTGCTCAACCAGTGAGCGGGAACCAGTCTCCACATTGGATCCAAACCCTCGGCGGGAGCGCCGCTGCGCTCCCAAGTGGTGCACTCTCCAGTGCACCACCGGGCCAGCCCCCATCCTACTGTTCTTAATGACTGATAGTAACTGGTATAATAGCTACCATCCAAACACTGGGTGCCAAACAATATACTAAAACACTTTACATATATTATCTCCTTTAACCTTCACAACAGCATTAAGAGGTAATTATTACTATCCAGTTTACTGAGGAGGAAACCAAGATTGGAAGAGGTTAAGCAACTTTTCCAAGTAATTTGTGCAACTGGTAAACTGGCAGGACCAGCATTTGAACCAAGGCTATGTATCAAAGTTAATGCTCTTAAACACTATGTTATACTGCAACCCTCTTCCCCCCAAACTGGCACCCTCCTCCTAACAGTTAAACCATGAATTGAAAAGAAACCATAAAAAGGAACAAAAGGATCAGGTTGTTGAGGGAGGGTATAATCGGGGGATTTACTTAGCAGATCTTGAATTTACCAAAGGGCCATTCCGTACTTACTGAATTAGATCTATCATCTATTTTAGATACTATGCATATAACTTCAAGCTTCATAGTTAAACAAATAGGATGTTGCTTTCATATTTAGTAATCTTTCCATTACTATGAAGTAATAGGGCTCATGTTCTCAGATGGCTTGGCAAAACAAAAAGTGGGCATGGAAGGAACATGCTGTAAAGTGATTCTGTTTTCAGCAGCAGCAGCAGCAGTCGCAGCAGCAGTTCTTTCATACTTTCTTGGACTGTAGACTGTGATGAATGGGGATGGGGAATGACAACTGTAGAAACCAAAGAACTAACACCAAATTTTGGGTAAAGTTAAAGACAAATGACATGAGACATCTAGAAGGACAAGTATGGTGCAGAAGGACTATAAAGAGGAAGTCTTTTATTTTTTTAACTGGCACAAAGACTTGAGAAAAGTAGTATGGATGCTCATGATGATGTACAGAGGACTGATGAAAAGGTAGAAAAGGGAGAAAATGTCAGAGACTGGATTTGTTCAAACAGAGGGTTAGCTGTAAGAACACTGATTCATACTGAAGGAGAATTTCAACATGAAGCTTCTGTAAAGCCTGTGCTACACATTTTGAATGATAAAAAGAAATACAGAAGCTTTGGCACTTGTTTGGAACTTTTAAGGAGAGATTGAACAAAGTAACATGTATTTACGAAGAATAGTAATGGAATATGGTGTTTTCAAGTTGATCCAAAAACGGTTTTTCAAACTGTTTGTCAAAAACAGTTTGTCAAAGTTTGCACGGAAAAGCTCCATTATCTGTAGGACCCAAGGAAACATTTATGTCAAAACCACAGAAAAGAAATATTGATTCGATACCAAATGGCACTGTTCATGCAAAACTCATCCCACAGCTAATCAGTCTTATTATGTGGAAACCAGAAGTTTCTGGGAGGTTTTGTATGATATAAAAGAAATGGCTCTATCAACTATAAAAATACTTTGGTTCATACTGTTCTTTTAGAAAAGAGTGTTGGACTGAGAAGTATATTACCCAAATTGGTCATCTGTTTTACTACCCATCTTGGCTCTTGAACCACTTGGACTTGCTTCCAAAAATCAAACACAGCTTCAAAGGATGGCAATTTATGCCACTGAGAGTGTTCAAAAAGACACGATTCATTGCCCAGATTAAGTCCAATAGAGTTCTAAACATGCTTGAAGCAGTGTCGACAATGCAAAATCATCTGTAAATGATAACTTAGTAACCGATTTCCAGGAATCAGCACTCATTTAAATGAGTTAGTTTCAGTAATTTCGAAAAACAACAGCAAAAAACCCAGTCCTATCACTTTCTATTCACACTGTATATTCTAAGATACCATGTTTAAAAAAAATGCAGGTTAGTTTTAAAAATAGAGTCAATAGGACTTCTGCTTCTAGGTAAATGGAGTAGATGTACTTTTCCCTACTCCCTCCATTAAGTACAATTATAACCTCAGAAATTATATATAAACAAATTAAGATGATTCCAAAAAACAGAGAGAAGAAGGCAGAACAGCTAGCGACCAGGGATCAAGTCACAACATGGTGGTAAATTCCCTGGGTTTTATTTTTGTGTAGTATATCCCAGACTTGGAGTTTCCAAAAAACAGAGAGAAGAAGGCAGAACAGCTAGCGACCAGGGATCAAGTCACAACATGGAGGTAAATTCCCTGGGTTTTATTTTTGTGTAGTATATCCCAGACTTGGAGTTGAAAAAGTGGGTAATCTGAAAATGCCAACAGGTGCCAAAAAAAAAAAATCCCAACAAAACCTTCTCTCTTTAGCCAAAGAATCAGGAATGATGCAGCCTAGCAAGACATAACATTTTTAGACAATAACTGCTCTACTATAGCTGAACACCATAGAAAAAACTGTGGCCCCATCTCAATGATACCAGGAAGGCCAAGTGGGGAGCCTAGACTTCTTCCCTCATGAGGATATAACAGGCACACCAATACTTCTTCTGGGTGGTGTGGGAAGGCCACATAAGTTGCCACAGCATTTGTCCCCATCTACCAGTGATAAGTTCCCCCACCACACCCCTCCACTCCTGTAGTATTAGCGGATACCACAGAAAGAGCTTGGATTTCTACTCCCACCCAGCAGCAAGGAGGCACCCCTCTACTTTCCCCCTGGGGTGGTGCCAGAAAAGGCCTAGTGGTAATGAGGCTACCTCCACCAAGGTATTAGTGGATACCATATAGGGAACTGGAAATTCCATCCTCACTTAGCAATAATGAGGAGACTTTGCTTCAAGTATCATGGAGACTGAATGGGAAAACCAAACTTCTGCCTCTATCCAGCCATAACAAGGCAGGTCCCCACCCTTCCCCAACTGAAGTGGTGTCAAAAAAGCCAGCTAAAACAAAAGTTCTAAATAAGATCCAAGTTTTATAACATAATATGAAAATGTCCAGGTTTTAACTGAAAACCACTCATCATACCAAGACTCAGGAATATCTCAAACCAAATGAAAAAAGACAATAGATAGAGGCCAACACTGAGAGGACAAAGATGTTAAAATTATCTGATTTTTAGGCAGTCATCAAAAAAAAATATTTCAATGATCAATTACATGCACACTTAAAAAAAATGAAAAAAAATAGAAACTAACAGCCAAGAAATATAAAGTCTCAGCAAGGAATTAGAAGATGTAAAGAAGAAACAAATGGAAATTTTAGAGCTAAAAATCACAACTGAAATCAAAACTTAGTGGATGTGCTTAAGAGCAGAGTATAGAGAACAGAAGAAAGAAACAGCAAACAGAAAGATAGGATAATAGAGATCATCCAATCTGAATAATAGAAAATACACTGAAAGAAATATGAGCAGAATTTCAGAGATGTGTGAGACTGCACAGAAGTTCTAACAGTCATTTATCAAAAGGAAAGGAGAAAGAAGGTGGGGCTGAAAAAATTACATGAAGAAATAATGGCTGAAAAATTCTGAAATTTGGTAAGAGACAAAAAATCCTACCTATTCAAGAAGCAGAGGGAATCCCACATAGCTTAAACCTAAAGAAATCCATGCATCATAATTAAATTCTGAAAACTAAAGATGAAAAAATATCTTGAAAGCAGACAGAGAAAAATGACTTTACCCACAGAGGAAAAACAATTTGAATAACAGTGGATATCTCATCAAAAACCATAAATGACAGAAGGAAGTGGCATAATAGTTTTCAAGTGCTGAAAAAAAAGAACTGTCAGCCCCAAATTCCATACCTCGGGAGATATACTACGTCAATGAAAGGGAAATCAAGACATTCTCAGCTGAAAGAAAACAAAGAGATTTTGTTGCTACCAGATACATCCTAACATAACGTCTAAAGGAAGTTCTCTAAATAGAAAGGAAATGGTAAGAACAAAAAACAAACCTTGTATCATTAGGAAGAAAGAAAGAACATAGTAAGCAAAAAAATGGTAAATACAATGAGCTTTTTTTCTCTTAAAATTTTGAAATTATGTTTGATGATTGAAGTAAAAATTTATGGCACTATCTGATGTGGTTCTAAATGTGTATAGAGGAAATATTCAAGAAAGTGATGCACAGAGGAGGATGAAAAGACGAAAAAGGAGGTTAGGTATCTGTACTTCACTTGAACTCGTAGATGATAATGCCAGTAGACTCTTTTAAGTTATGTATATGTAATCTAATACCAGGAACAACCACTAAATAACTATGCACAGTGATACACTAAAGACGCTATAGATAAAATGAAATTCTAAAAAATGTTCAAGTAACCCAGGAAGCAGGAAAAAGAAACCAAAGAAGCAAAAGCAGAGAAGAAAAAATTAAGTTGAGACAAACCTTAATGCATCAATTCTTACTATAAATGTGAAGGTTCTAAATACATAAATTAAAAGATATCTTGGCAGAAGGGATTAAAGAACATAACCTAATTATATACAGAATGCAAAAAATCACTTCAAATATAATAATATGGGCAGGTAGAAAGTCAAAGTATCTAAAAACATATATTTTGCAAATATTAATCAAAGAAAAAAGAATTAGCTATATTAATACCTAATAAAGTATACTTCAGAGCAAAGAAAACTTAGCAAAGAGGGATTTTATATAATGAAAAAAGTGTCAGTCCACTAAAAAGACACAGCAATCTTAAATGTGTACACACTAAAAAACAGAACTGCAAATATATGAAATAAAATTAATAGAACTGAAGGAGAAATAGACAAATCCAAATTATAATTGAAGATTTAACACCCTTATCTCAAATTTTTTTATGTTTACTGGTTTATTATAAAGGATATTACAAAGGATACAAATGAAGAGATACATAGGGTGAGGAATGGGGGAAGGAGACCCCATTCAATACCAACATCTGTTCTGATTCATCGGACACCCCAAAGTCTATATCCTAATTCTCCCTGGCTTCGGGATGATCTTCCACATTGTAATCTACTACTCAGTCAAGAAAGAACCATTCAGGTACATGGGAATAGTTTGAGCTATAATATCAATTGCTTTCTTAGGCTTTATTGTCTGAGTGCATCATATATTCACGGTAGGAATAGATGTGGTCACCTGAGCATACTTTACATCAGCTACCATAATCATTGCAATCCCCACAGGTGTAAAAATATTCAGCTGACTAGCCACACTACACAAAAGCTCCATGCCTTCCTTGGGTGTGCCACCCTGTGTCAATAATTGATAGAAAAACTAGACTGAAAATTATCAAGAATATAGAGAAACTCAATGATATCATCAACATCAATTGTCACTTACAGAATACACATTCTCTTCAAGTTCCCATAGATTATTTATGAAGATAGACCATATTCTGAACCAGAAAACAAATCTCAATAAATTTAAAACAATTGAAATCATACAGAATGTGTTTTGTTTTTTAACTGCAATGGAACCAAACTAGAAATCAATAACAGAAAGATTAAAGAAAATATCCAAACACTTGAAAACTAAACAACACATTTCTAAATAATTCATTGGTCAAAGAGGAAATCTCAAAAGAAATAAAACAATACATTGAATTTTATGTAAATGAAAGTATGACAAATCAAAATTTGCAGGACACAGCTAAAGCGGTGCTGAAGGGGAAATTTATTGCACTAAATGCATATATTATTAAATAAGAAGCCTCAAATCATAGCTGAGCTTTCCCTTCAAAAGCCTAGACAGAGGAGAGTAAAGTAAATCCAAAATAAGCTAAAGTAAGGAAATAATAAAAAGAAGAGTAGAAATCAATGAAATTGAAAAAGAATAACAACAGAAAAAATTAATGAGACAGCTGTTTCTTTGGAAAGATCAATAAACACACCTCTCGCAAGACTGAAAAAGAAATATAAAAAGAAGACACAAATTACTAAAATCAGGAATGAAGCAGGGGTTATCACTACAGACCCTGCAGATATCATAAAGGCAATAAGGTAATACTACAAACAACTCTTCACATATACATCTGAGAACTTACATAAATTGGGTCACTTCCTTGAAAAACACATTTTACTACAAGACACTCAATACAAAATAGATAATCGGAATAGCCCTACAACTATCAAGAAATGAAATCTGTAATTTTAAAACTCTCAGGAAAGAAATCTTCAGGCCCAGATGATTTCACTGGAGAATTCTACCAAACAGTGTAAGTAATAATTGTACACAATCTCTTCCAGAAAATAAGAGAGGAGAAAACACTTCCTAATTTATTTTATAAAAATAGTATTACCACAATAACAAAAAAGAAAAAACAAAAAAGGAAGGAACAAAAAGAAAAGAAAACTACAGACCAATATTCCTCGTGAATATAAATGCAAAAATCCTTAACAAAATATTGGCAAATATAATTCAGCAATATACAAAAAAATTATAAACTATGACCAAGTGAAGTTTATTCCAGAGGTACAAAGCTTATTCAATATGTGAAAATCAATTGATGCAGTGCACCATATTAATGGGCACTAGAAGAAAAATCATGTGATCATATCAATGGAAGCAGAAAAAATAATTTGACAAAACTCAACATCCACTCATGATAGAAATGCTCAGAGAAATAGGAACAGAAGAACTTTCTCTACCTGGTTAAAAGAGCATCTACAAAAAACCTACAGCTAATATACTTAATGGCAAAAACTAAATGCTTTACCACTAAGATCAGGAACAGGCATAGATGTCCACTCTTACAACTCTAACTCAATGTTAGTGCTGAAAGTTCTAGATGAGGAAATAAGGCAAGAAAAGGGAATAAAAGACATAGATTGAAAAGGAAAAAATAAACTGTTTTCATTTGCAGATGACATGATTGTATACATAGAAAATTCAAAAGAACTAACAACAAATTCTCCTAGAGCTAACAGATCAGTTTAGCAATGCTGTAGGATACAAGATAAACATGTGAAGATCAAGTGTACTTATGTATGCAATGAACACGTGTATGGTCACGCAAAAAACATGAAGTCCTTGGGTGTAAATCAAGAGAAGCGTGTACAGGACTTACATGCTGAAAAGTATACAATGCTGATAAAGATATTCAAGAAGATTTAAATAAACGGAGAGACATACTGTATTTATGGATCAGAAGACTTAAAAAGTAAAGATTCTCTCCAAATTGATATACTGGTTTAACAAATTTCTATTAAAATCCCAGCAAGATTTATGTATGAATATATAGTTATTCTAAAATTTAGAAAGACAATAGAACTAGAATAGCTACAATAACTTTGAAAAATAAGTATAAAGTGGGAGGAATCAGTCTATCTGATTTCAAGTTTATTATAATAATCAAGACTATGTGGTGTTTGCAGAGGGGTAGACAAATAGACCAATGGAATAGAACAGACAACCCATGAATAGACCCATAAAAAATGCCCAATGATTTTAGACAAAGGTGCAAAAACAATGTAATAGAGGAAAGAATCTTTACAACAAATGGTCCTGGCCCTGTTGGACATCCATAGGCAAAAATAAATAGATCTTGACTTATGCCTTACACTTTATATAAAAATTAACTCAGAATAAACCACAGGCTTAAATGGTAAATGATAAGAGGATGAAAAGACAAGGTATGGAGTTGGAGAAAATACTTGCAACCCTTGTCTCCAAGAAAGGATAGTACCTAGAATATACACTCAAAACTCAACAGTGAAAAAATAATCCATTTAGACAATAAGAAAAAGAATGAAGAGACATTTTGCCAAAGAGGGTACAGAGATGATAGCAACTAAGCATATGAAAAGATGTTCAACATCATTAGCCATTATGGGAATTCAAATTAAAACCACAATGAGATATCACTACACATCTATCAGAATGACAACAAAGCACAGTGACAACACCAAATGAGGAGAAACTGGATCACTCATATATTGCTGCTGGAAATGTAAAATGGTAGAGCCACTCTGGAAAAATGTTTGGCAGTTTCTTAAAAAACTAAACATGAAAGTACCATATGATCCAGAAATTGCATTTCTGGGCACTTATCCCAGAGACATATGAAGGCTTATGTTCATACAAAAACCTGTCCATGAATGTTTATAGCAGCTTTCTTTATAATAGCCCCAAACCGGAAACAACCCAAATTTCCTTCAATGGGTAAATGATTAAACAAACTGTAATGCATTCATACCATGGAATACTACTCAGCAATAAAAAGGAAGGAACTATTGATACAAGCAACAATCTGAATGAATCCCCAGAGAAGTATGCAGGGTAAAAAAAAGCCAATCACAAAAGTTTACATACTGTATAATTCCGTTTATAAAGTATTCTTGAAATGGCAAAATTATAGAAATGGAGGGGGTTACAGAAACGCCAGGAGTTAACAAGAATTTTTTAAAAAAAATACAGGCAGTATAGATAACATAGTCTTGGAAATCAGATGAACCTAGACTTTACTCCTTCCTCTGTCAGGTTTTAATTATGCAGTCTTATGCAAGGTACTTCACCTCTGTGCTTATCACATAAAACTGTAGATAATATTGTGAGGATTAAAGAAGATAATGTAATACATTGAATGTATTGCTTGGTACATAGTAAATACCCAGTCAAGACAATGAGAATAAAAAGTTCTTGAGTAAAGGTCTGATTGTTCTTTGGCCATAGCAATAAATAACAGCCAGAAAGAACTGGTTTTAACCAGTTGTAATTAATCAGTGATAACTTGCTTTAGAAACTGCTTCTGAAAGTCAGCCAATCAGCAACAGTCTCACGCAAGTAACCATGCTTCCCCAGTTAGAGCTTTGTCAAGAACCCCTAAATATTCTAACTTCTGAAATTCACCAATCCCTGAATGCTATGCCTCCCCAAAACCTATTTTGCTCAGACATATTGTGCCTTACAAGTTATTTGTTAGCAAGCAGTAAATTACATATTTGTGTCAGATATTGAGAAGTGACCTCTTTTATGGATGGGGACAGAATACAGAAAAAAAATAAAAGTTAAAAACCCCAATTCTGCCATAAGTCGAGATGATACTACTTATTCTTCACTAATATTTTAGGTTGCTGTGATTCATCTTTATTTTTCCCCCTAGATACCTTCTTCCCTGTCACTGTACGTGTTTTCAAGACAACTGTCCAGATGAAGAGAGCAGTCTGTATTTACGCATAACTAATTCAAAAGGGATGCAAACTCAGGACCTTGATCTCATTAACACCTATTGTTAGAAACAAAGCTAAATGAAAGTTAGCTTGTCCATAATTAACAGAGATTTTTATCAAAAATAATAATAGCTACCATTAATTAAACACTTATATGACAAGCATTGTGATAATATTTTACATCATGATCCTAGTTAGTTTTCAGAACCACTATACAAGGTATGCATTATTTTCCTTTCTTCCTATATGAGGAAACTGAGCAACAAAGTGTGATATGCTTGAGGGTCAATTAAAGACAAAGTTAAGGCTGACAGTTTCTCCTGACCTTCTCTGCTTAAAAGAGAGAGAAGAAAAAAAAATCTTGGTAAAAACTAAGAAAAAAGTTGACATAATGTTATACTTTAGCACACAGTTTTTATGTATTAGTGTAATTGTCATTTTGCTGGGCTCGTTTCAATATTCAGTGCAGTTTTATCACTTTTACAAGTGGTTTTGGTGACAGGACTCAGGTTCTTTTGTGGAAAATGGAGGCTGCATCAAACAGGAAGGGATGCCAGGAATCTTAGATGATATAATCAAGAAGTTTGATGCGCTAAGTTACTGAGAAACAAAATGAACAAAATGACTAAATTCAATATTATGGAAGGATCTCCAGGTATGTTGAGTCATGCTTAGAGCTCCACATTCTATTTGTTCTGTGATTTGCAAAGGTAAGTTACAAACTTACAAGTGTTTTAGATGAAAGAAAATGAAGGTTTGAAAAATAGATGCAGTTCAAAATCTCTAAAAATTTTGATTTGTGTAGGGTCAAGAAGAAGTCGAAAAGGACCCCAAAATTCTTTAAAAACATGACTGGTGCCAGGGATTCTTTCTTTCTTCTGTAAATGGAACAGAAGGAACCATCCCACACTGTGCCAGAAAGTACTAGCTAAGTATGTATTAAATATATTTCTAATATTGAGGGTTATTTAATATTGCAACAGGGCTATGCTATAAAGTTTTCTGAGTTTTTTTGGTTGGGTGGTGTGGGTGGGATACAATAAATTAGCAGTATAATATAGTGGTTAAGAGTAGGCTGTAGACTCAGACAGCTGTTTCCAGCCCTGTGTTCCTCAATTCCATGCTCCAAGCTCCTGGTCCTATAAAGCTGTGAAGATGATATGAGAGTCTATGTTAAGCACTTTAGTACGGTGCTTAGTATGTTTTGTAGATATTCTTTTTATGATTATGATATCCACACTATTAAGCTAAATTGTTTCTTCTTGCTTTATTTGCATTTTGCTAGGCAAGTTTGCAGCCAAAATCTATGTTCTCCCATTTGGGAATTAAAAGACAAACTTACACAAATAACATGGAAGGGACCTTTGCAGCTTTAGAGAGAGGGGGCAGGAAATTATTTCTTCCACTCTGGATTTTGGTGATACTGCATTCTGCTGGCACACAGCAGTATTTTTGGAGAACATTCAAAATATTTGCTGATCTTGAATTTTTAGAGTCAGATCCTGGTGATATACTTCAGTGTCTCAAATGGTAGATAAAAAAGCAAGGCAATAGGGCCTTTCACTTCAATGCATGTGCCTTAGGCTGGCAGCTGGCTGATAAGTGAATGCAGTCATCGAGGACTTATTGAATCTCTAAAAACACATTCTTCTATGATTAAATGTCAATCTACAAAACAGAGATTTGAAATTGGAAATTATTGACTAAAATGAAAAAACAATGGAGCATCCATAATAGCAGAATAATAAAATTAGGGCTACGTCTACTCATTTCAACCTACAATTTGTTTTGTGATGATACATTCTCATAATAAAACAAAGTAGAAGATGTTAGCAATAATGATAAAGTCTGATAGTAATTTCTTTCACCCTCAAGATTTCTAAGAACCTACAGGTAGTGGAGTAAGTCAGATAAAGACAAAGTGGCAAGAAATGAAATCTTACCATCCTGACATCCTCTATTCAGCAACAATCCTTGATCATCTGTCAGATGTCATGTTATGCAGGTTTTCAAATTACATATTCAACCGTGAACATTTTTATTATATTAAATTAATTTTGCATTTTTGCTTTTAGATTTCTCCCCAAAGATAGTATAAATGTTATTGAGTTACCTGTTATTGAGTTATCTCAATTTTCTGAAGAATAGTCATTTATTTTAAGAAACATCTATGTCAAATATTGATGAAGTAAGTATTCTAATCTGCCACTCTTTCTATTGTTTTAATCTGTGGCAAGTTTATTTTCTACCTCTGAGTTAAAGCTATTTGATAGACATTCTTTGGGTTTGCACTTTTATTAAAGAAATAATTTAGAGTCAGTCTGAATGAGAACAATCCACTGATTTTGTGTCCTTCAGTACTAGAGACAGCTGTATTGTTGCAGTGGTATCAGGAGATAAAGGGATGTGCTCTGTGAGTTAAACAATAATGTATCAAGTAAGAAAAATCCAATACAAAAGTGACTGTCAATCTAAACAATATTTTATTCAGCTGTCAATTTTTATTTTCCTTTTTGTCTTTTTTTACTGACCAGTAACGGGATCGCAACCCTCGGTGTCGCGCCCGCACCACGCTCAGCCAGTGAGCGGGAACCGGTCTCCACATGGGATCCGAACCCTCGGCGGGAGCGCCGCCGCGCTCCCAAGCGGCACACTCTCCAGTGCGCCACCGGGCCGGCCCTTCAGCTGTCAATTTTGCTTTAAGATAGAGAATTTTTTCATTTACATTTCCACAACCTCCTATCCACATTATTTTTGAGAACAAATCTAATTACATAATAAAAAATAGTGTTTAAAATATCTATAACTTAATATACTAAGATCAATCAATTAGAAATATATCATCCTAGTTAATTTAGGATTAACAAAATAAATATTTGAAATGGATTATTAAATCAAGGAAGTTATTTCATTAATTTCTTCAAACTCATCTTCCCAACTCAGCTACTATTATTGAGTCATGGAGCTGCCTCTGAAAGGTCTTATTTTCATGGAATTTTTTACTTCCTCCAGGCCACGTAATCTTGTTTTGGCAAATAATTCTTGTGTAACAAGTGAGTCTTTCTCTCTCCCTATATTTATATATATAAACCATCTCTATTTTATATAAAAAATTTGCAGTCATGGAGGACAGTGAATCTAATAGGATGTATTCATTCATATTTCCCTAGCACAGCAAAAGGCATGGCTGTATTGATTTTCTGGAAAAGATAACACAATAATCAGTTAAGTTATATTTTAAAAGACTACATTTAATTCATCTGAATAAGAGTTCTCTTACTGATTACATAAAAGGAATACAACTTGATTTGAGCTCCTAGCTATTCCTATAATTGCTTTTTGGATTGTTGTGCATATTATAATTTGTACAACCTCAAACAGTACATTTTTATGCTGTTCCAGACAGTAACAAATATTATTGCCATAAAGGACATGATGAGGCAAGTTTAGTAGGGATATAGAGATAGCTATGTTAGGCAGGGGGAGCTAGTGGGTGTCTTAATATGTCACTAATATATCACAAATGTAAGCATCAGAAATCTCAAAGAGCATCCTACTGGTGTTTGGTGGGTGCCTAACAATGTTATCAATAATTGATCCATAACCACAAAAGTTACATAAGATATAATTTTTTACCCACCTGCCTCTCCTACTCCTAACCTCTAACTTGAAGGGATGTTTGTGTGACAGTGGGTATGTTTGCTTCCCAGACAACTGGTGTGACTGGAACTACTGCTTAAAAGTTCCTTTTTAACCAGAGGGTAAAATGGGTGGGTACTTACTAATCAATAATCAGTTCTAGAGTATTTCTAGATACTGAAACTCCAAGGAAAGTAGGGTTACATTACTGTAGATCTAGAGAGTCATTTTCAAAGTCCCATTAGGAATGAAGGTTCCTTTTTATGTGACACATTTGTTATCTTCCCACTGTTCCACTTTTCTTTTATGTACCCTGAAAAAAAGTGGCTTTTGGTCAAGAGAAAAACTACATATATTTGTATAAGAAATATCTCTCAAGGGGCTACAGATTGTGTGTGGAAGGTTTTGTTTAGTTTTGTTGTTTTTTAATTTAAAAAAATCTGTGATTGTATGATTTCATCAATCTGCCTTTTCACTGACTCATTTCTTGTTCTGGGGCAGAGCTCATCAAAAGCAGTTTCTTCTTGAAGCTACATTTCCTCAGCAGCCTCAGTAGAATATACTAATCCCATGGACATCAGCGCAGTCTTTCTGTTGCTCTATACAAAGTTCTGAGTGACTCCACCATGAGTGTGGTGAGGGAAAGAGGATGAGGGAAGCAAGAAGAATCTCAAGTTACCAACTGACTCAAGAGATCTCTTTTCCTAATGTTTAGAAAAATGTTTGGAGTTGAAAACGACTCGATGTAAGGAATGCCAATCTGATTTTGAGTTTTAGTGACTGCCTGGTCTACCAGAAGGAAAATTTACTCTGGTCAGTGAAAAATTTGCTCTCAGAGAAGAAAAATGAGGCTTGGAAAGAGAATCAGGAAAGAGAAAACTAGGAAGAAGGTTGGTATTACTCACAATGATAGAGAAGATTGTTCTTCTCATTTGATTATGGACTGATGAAGTAAAAATGTTACTCCTGGGGGTTCTTCACTGTTAATCACGTATATTTCTTTGGGAGGTGAAAAATACAAAGCTTACGGCAAAAACCTACTCTACCTGATATATTTGCTTCTGTACAAAAGGAGAGGTTAGCTACAGCATTGACAATCACTCAGGTTTTAGAATCATTTTTCAATTTCATTCTTACTCCAAACCACAACAGATATTCTTGACTTTGATCTTGATGGAAATAAGAAACATTTTTATTTCCCTGTCTCTTATATGTAAGGTTTACCTGGTGATTTTCATATTTGGTCTTCCACATCTTGACTTGCTCTCTTATAGCCTCAAGATCTACTCTATCTGGCATTACTACTTTTTCCAATATTTAAATCCTTATTTATCTTTCTTGTCTATTCTGACCTTTCCTCTGTTTCTATGTAAATGAACTACATTCCTCCCCAAGCTTTGATATAAGGGATGTCAACAGCACTATGCCCAGTCCAAGTTAAATTGCAAAAGCCAAGAATTATAGTTACTTTTATTCCAGTACCATGTATCTACAGTATAGATAGCCATATTTCTTTCCAGTGGAAAAAAAATTTTTAAAAGTTACTTTTCATTGAGTATAATTAGGTGGTTACATATTTTAGATAAGATATGTATAAAATAATAAAATGCTTTTATTTAAATTCCTAAATGGAGGGCTGACCGATTAGTTTAGTTGGTTAGAGCACAGAGCACAGTGTTATAATACCAGAATCAAGGGTTCAGATCCCCATCCCAGCCAGCCACCTAAAAAAAAAGAAAACAAAAGAAAAAAAAAAAGAAAAAGAAATTCCTAAATGTGTAGGTGAAGGTGATTTTTCTTATGTTGTACTTTAAGGATCTACTTATTTTAAAATGACATTAGTTTACCCTAATGTCATTCTTAAATGACCCTTTGAAAAGGTCTACAATAGACTGACTTTTGTTACCAAGTGACAAATCGATCTCAGTAGAGATTTGATCCAGTTGATTTAAAAAACACATGATGATTTGGCCCTATGGTCAATAGTGAAACAACTTTTAATTTTCAAAAGATATTGCATAAAAACTTTGAAATGCATTATATTAAAAAAATGACAAATACCAAAATTAAATAAGCAATGAATATTTCTTTCCAGAAACCTAATTTAAAAATTTGTTTAAAAATACTTCATATGGCTCTACAAAAGCAAAAAATACATTTTGGAGGTGGGGTGGGGGAAGGAAAGTATAATAAGAACATGAAAATAACCCTGTAAAATTTCTTCTACTTTCTCCTGATAAGTTCCTGCGCATGCCTCAGAGACGACAACCCTGGAAATCCTGAAGCCCTTAACAGCTGAGCAGATGGGAGAAAAAATCACAGAAGTTCAGCATAAGGGTTAAGTCTGTGAGCCAAGACTAAATCAGCAAATTTTTTATACCTTTCTCTTTGTATCCATCCTGATGTTGACCTTTTACCCATCTTTATTACTCCAGCTGCCAAGTGGTTATGTGTTGAACTTAGAATGCTCAGGGAAGAAACAGACCCTCAGGGAGGGAAAAATCACTAATGCCAAGAGACCTTTGAATGCCAAGTCTTTACATATTAAAGAACTGTCAGATTTCATATTGGGGTTTTGTAGTCTCTTGGTTACCCATTCCAGAAGGGAAGTATTTGAAGTTTTATTTGTTTTAATATGTCACCACAGTCTTTTTGCTGCAATGTTTTTCTGCTCCACCATTTTAACATATCCTTACAAGTATTAGCCTTCAATTTTAAATCTCTTCAAGGATATTTAACCTGCTTAAGATTCCTAATAATTATAAAAGACTCTGTTGTTTTAAAATTAGAGATAAACAATCTTGTCTTTCCTATGGAGGATTTGGCCAAATCAGTGTAACATCTGAATTTGAAATAACAATGCCTTTGCATTTATCTTTTACACTATTTCCTTTATATTATGTTCTGTTCCATATGGGAGAGTAATCTAAAATTATTAGTCATTGTGTGAGCTTGGTAAGTTACTGAAACTCTAAGTCTCAGTTTCTTCTTTCACAAAATGTATGAAATAGTAGTGCTTACTTCATATGGTTGTTGTGAGGATTAGATGAAGAAATACACAAACGCCTTTAGCACAATGTCTGACATAAAGTAAAGATATACTGCATGGTACCTAATATTCTTGCCATAATGACTGTGGCATAATCCACTAGACTACAGGAGTGAGAGAAGTGATGTGACAGGACTCTAAAATACAAATACTGCTTCTGAAACCATAGTTTTCAGACATTGCAAAAGTTTTTAATAGCAGTTCTTAAGTGCTCATACAGTACTGCCTGGAATCTGGCGGTGCAGGGTGGAGAATAATTTACATAGCTGTGAAATGTTCTTTTAGCAGTGACTCCTAGACTTTTTAAATAATAGACATTAAAACTTGAGATTTTGGGGACTGACATAGCCAGTAAGGATTAAAAAATCTACCATCTATTATTATACCATTATAAAAACAACACAGGATTGAATACCCTTAACATTTTGCCACCACTTAACCTCTGTCTTGGGTATACAGGAGAGTGACAGTAGACAGAGAAGCAAAATTCTTTCTGAGATGAACACTTTTTGTTTAATTATATTTTCTCTAAATCTTTAGACCCACAGCTTAGAAGGTTCCCACACCTGTTCTTCTAAGGTGCTTGGTGTGCTGGTAGGCATGGCCACGAGTGTGCCCATATCACTTCAAGCAAAAAGCTGTGATGTCTGCACAAAGAGCCACAAATTCAGTCAAAACCTTGTAAAAAGGACTTCCCATCAAATTCCAACAGTACCACAGTAGTTTCTGATGGTTTAGACACAGAGATAAGATTCAGGCTTGCAGAAATGGACTCAAATGGGGCACTAGCTAACAATTCTTCACTGCTTATTTGCCTTTGATTCCTTATTCAGTTTGTAGTTGCGTGTCTAGCCTAATGACTACTCACTCCATGACAACTGCAAAAGTAACATTAACTTTTAAAAACATTCATTGTAGACTAAAATACAAACCCTATAAATAATAATACAATTATCACACTTATTTCAGCAAATTCTGCAGCCCAGGTTAATACTCCCATTGCCATTTTCATTTCCCTAGGTTGATTCTTGCTGAATATTAACTTGACATTCAACTAAAGCAGGTGAACATTTCTTTTTATAGGTTCTATAATCTCAGATTTTAGACAAAATGCTATAACATGGGGTAGTCAGAAGCTGCTTATCATGACAGTAGGAAGATACAAATGATTTTATACATTAAAGACATGATAAAGTTTTAAAGACATAGTATATTATTTCACTTTTGACAAGAAGTATAAAAGTTTAATAAAGTTTTCAGATGCATTAAACAATTATTTTAGCTTTCAATAAGGTTAACCAGCCCACAAACGTTTAATCAATCACAGGATTGCATGGGGTTCTTAAAGCAAGTAAGGAGGCAAGCAGTGTTCATTATGACTTGCATTGATGAGATAATTAAATGTAATATGATGGACTTTGAAAATAGATTTCATGTAAAATGGATATATGGATGGATAAAGTAAACACTGTTAGTTCCATTTAGAGTAATAAATGAACAAGACTTTTCCTTTTAAGGTAAGATGATAGTAACCCTTTGCAACTATGTAAGTGAGTATAATTCCTTAGTTTGGTCAGACAACCTACCCCCAGCTCCAATGGGTACCCCCTCAATATCCAGCCATCCATTCATTCTCTCCTCTTTCCTCATAAAGAAAAGCTGTCAGAATGATCTCTAAATGAAAATTCAATCACGTTCTTTGCCTGTGTAAAACCCTTCGATGTTCCCCTTCCCATTTCCTATGGAATAAATTAAGCCCAGCATAATCTAGCTTCTGCTTATCACTGTAGCCTTATTTGAAACCACTATCCTCTACTCAATTTCTTTAGTTTCCTTACTAAGCAGATGCCCTTCCCAGGTCCTGTCATGGCCCTGTATCCCATCATTATAGCACTCACTCACAACATATTACATTTACCTGCAGTGCTGGATATTACTCAATAGGCAAATCAATAACATGAGTAGGACCTGCAAATCGGTGGCATTACCAATTATTTTCAATAATACAATTTGATGTTTAATATACTTTTAAAAACCAATGAAGTAATCATCAAGGGAAAAAAGTCACCCAGGTTACAAACAATGTATGCAAGTATGTAATGCTCATTTATGTAAATTCTGAAGCATAATTGTAAAATAAACACTCATGACCTTAAAAACTAGAGTGTAAGAATCACAACTCTGTATAAGAACTAGAACACTACTAACAATTATATCAGCTTCCTCCCTGATCCTAACCTGTCCTTTCCCTTTAGAGGTAGCCATAATTTTAAATATTACATTTACGATTCCCTTCTAACTATAGCTTTCTTACTCGTGAGCTTATATATATGCCTAAACAGTATATTTTTAGTTTTTCTTGTTTTTGAGATTTGTAAATATGGTATTCCTGATGTATGTCATCTCATGAAACTTTTTCCCACTCAAATTGTTTCTAAAGTTTAAACATATTATCGTAATTATAGTTTACTATTTTTATTGATGTGAGATATTCCTTTGTGTAACAATTTATTTACATACCCTTCTGTAAGGGTTTTTCCAGTTTTCTGGTATTGTAAACATTACAAATTTCTTGACTGACATGTACAAGAATTTAATACTTTAGGGGGAGAATTGCTGGAATGTAGGGTATGTGCATGTTCAGCCTTAGAAGACAATTTGTTACCAAAATGATTGTACTTTATATTCCCAAAAGAAGTATAAAAGAGTTTCCATTGCATGCAACTTGTATTTTTCAGATTTCTTCATTTTTCCTAGGCTAGTAAATATAAAATGGTTGTTACCAAAATGATTGTACTTTATATTCCCAAAAGAAGTATAAAAGAGTTTCCATTGCATACAACTTGTATTTTTCAGATTTCTTCATTTTTCCTAGGCTAGTAAATATAAAATGGCATTTCATTTGCAGTTCCTTGACTGATAAAAAAGTTGTTTTGTCTTAATGTTTATTTATCTTCCTGATTCCCCTTGTATTTTACCAATTTTGAAAATTTTTTATTGATTTGTAAAAGTTTAAAAAAAACATATTGTAGAATACAAATCCCATGTCCCTCGTATATATTGCAAATATATTCTCCTACGTGTGGCTTTTGTTATGGTGACCTATCAAGTAGTATTACAATTATCTACATATCACTCAGCATACTTTTCTAGACTAAAAGGTTCTTGAGGTAAGAAACCATACCTTTTTCATATTTTGCTTCCTCAGGATATAGCCAGTGCTCAGCACATGGTAGTGTATGTACAGTTGCATACTAAATGTTTGTTGAATGAATTGTTATAACTTTAGAAATGGTGAATCAATCATTTGTGGTCAAATTTCATTTTATGCAAATTGGCTATAGCATACTGCTGAAGCCAAAAGATTCAGAAGTATATGTCACACAACTCTCTGTACTTGCACTTCAAAGGTGGGGTGGCAGGCTCTAGTAAGACGTGGTATTATTTGCAGAGAGGTAGCAAGATGTTGTTTATAAACATTCATTACTAACTCTGAACACTTAGCAGTGTTCGTTTTTCACTTCTTTCAATGCACTTACAGTTAAGCAAACTCCCTCTAGTTGGATAATATTTAGTCCAAAGTTGTCACAAAATTAGAAATGAGATTAAGACACAAGATATGGATTACATATTGCAATGGATGTGCAAGATTCATGGTTGTGTCATCAATTTGAAATTGTTTACCTTTTTAGTAATGGTGTCCGGAGGTACATCCCGCCTCCCAAGTGGATAAGGATTCCATTGGCCACTAGGAGATACATCTTCTTGTCCATTGTCTAAAATGTTGCTTTGCTGGGACGGGGTCTATTGCAAAAATGGTATGGCATTTTTTAGTGATGTAATAGAAGTTTACCATAGTTTTCTGAAAAGAGTCCCTAATGATTATGGTAAAATTAATTTTGTTTAATTGCAGAAAAACATATATCCTGAACTGGAAATATTATTATACACTATTTACTGGGTAAGAATTATAAATTGACAGCTTTTTGGAATCATTGAGAAATATAAATATAATTAAAATAACCGTCTTAGAGCTATTTACTGAATTTTTAAAGAAAAATTTGGATTATTTACAACAACCGAATAAAAATAATCAGAATAAAATTAACCAATTGTTAAAAACCACAACATTTAAATCTTGCTTAATTTGTTTCTTTAGTATGATCTTACCATTTGAAATATAAATTGAAACCATATAATACATAGCATGTAATTTCCAATATTCCAAGCCATAACCAAAAAAATTTTAAGGCTATATTGATTCTGGGAGAATTTGCTTTGCATTAATCCTAAACAGTGTTAACATTGGCATATTGCAAGATTTATGGTACTATGCTATTATCTACAGACAACTTTGAGGGAAAGATTAAAGCAAGATTGAAAATATTATGCTATTAGAATCAAAGTGTAAATAAATCATGATTATTTTGATTACCAAATTTATTTATTTATCTAGATCACTTATATATTATAGTTTAAATTCTTCATAAATATTTTATTTTTGGCTGATTTCCTGCTCATTATTTTTAACAAATAACAATACCCCTGTCTTTTTTATTACTAATATTAGTTATTTTGGGGGGACTTCATATTCTAACCAGTGTAATAGCAAGCAATTACACACCATCAGAAAGACAGCCTACAGTGGAGGAATTTTTTTGCAAAGGTGTTTTCCTCCCCTAGCCTACAGGATACACAAGTACTATTTGGTTTCCTAGGGAATTTTTATAAGGTTGAGATAGTGTTTCCTATGCCATTTTCTGCACATGGTCTCTGGAGGATCCCTACTGATAAAGACTAGTTAGAGCATGTGTGTACAGCTGTATGTTGAGAAATTGTTCTCCAACCCTAGAAAAGGAGAACTGGGCCATTCTCTTCATAACATGCCACAAATGGGCTGTTTTTCAGATTTCATCTGGTTATACTGAGTGGTCCTAATTTATTGTCCTTTAAAAAAACAATTGTATAACCACCCTACCGGCATTCTGACCACATGCATTTTTAAAAATCACTGCTTGCAAATATTTAAAAATAGGATTTATTGCGACACTGGATGAAGTCTTACTAGGGTCTAATGGATATAATGAAAAGTAAGGAGATAACTCAGTTTTCTTCTTGTACTTTAGCCACATGAATTCTTTTTTTATAAGCCTGTCAGAAAGTGTGAAAAAGAGGAAAAAGGTACTGAATTTAATCTCCTGGGTTAGTTAGGAATGAATTTGAGTTTTTTTTGAAAAGTAAAATGTAGATAACATACTTAAAGTACATATTACTTGAAAATAACTAGGTAGCTATTCAATGCTTGCCTGCCTGTTTTCAAGCATTGGTTTTCTAGTCTTTACCTTTTCCAGGTTAATGTTTGTATATGCCCATACACAACTTTTCTAGATATTAAAATAGGGCAAATAAAAACACTAAAGTGAAGCATTTAAAATGTAATTACGCAGGCTAAGCACTACTGACCAGTGTTTTCTTTTTGAATTTTTAGTAGTGCCTATGTCTTTTTTGGCTTGGTTTCTTTGTCAGTGAAGTGGGATAAAAAATATGTTCATCTGGTTAGGCCTGTGCAATGCAGATTTTTGAGAAGTAGCCAGAATTCAACACAGGTTTTCTTTTTTTCTTCCATATCATGCTCATCTCTGCCTCTACTTCTTCTACCACAATTGCTTCAGCTGCCCAGACACGACTCCTAGTCACTGTTAGAGAGCAATCAAAAATTGCAAAATTCTTTTTGGTGTAAAAAAAAAAAAAGCTAAATCCCTTTAGTCAAAATTTTAATATCATTATGACCTAGGCTCTTCACTAGTTTAAAAATTAATCTCTCTCTTTTTCTTTCAGGCAAAATTCTATGAAAATATTATTTCATATATGTGCTTCCATAATTTCAGCCTCCCCTCCCCTGAAATTATAATTAATTTATATTACTGTCTGATTCAGTAAGCCAATAAGCAGTAGATGCTATGGTATAAAATATGGCTGTAGAAGTTAAGAAAAAAAGAGCAAGAAGAGAAAATGATCAATTTCTCCAGTGTAGAAGACACTACACTATTTTATACCAGCAGCCAGACACCTGCAGACAGGGAGTTAGGCAAGTTAGTTAGGGAGTTGTCTCTGGGGCTGCACTGGCCTTGATGATTAACGTTTGATTTTCTTGGGTCTCTAACCTTTAGCCTTTCAGTGCTACCAAACATATTTTTTGGTAATATCAAGTGCTCAGGAAATGCAAGTGAACCAGAAAAAAGCACAAGGTAATTACCAGAATTCGTTAAGCTCGGCTAGCTAAGAGAGCTCTATACCTGTAGCACATAGGGAATGATTAGGGTCATGATATGTTTTGGATTAGTTAATATACTCTATTTTTGTATTCTTCTTTCCATCCCGTAATATCCACTTCTTTGGATTGTTTTGAAGATGATGTGAGATAATAATGCATATGAAAGAATTTTATCAACTATTATGAGTCATGTTCTATGAAAAGGTCGGGTTTTATAAACATTTGAGAAGGCATCACATAGTAGAAAGAGCAGGGACTTGGCTACCAAGCAGAGTCACATTTAAATTCTACTTACTACTATTCTAGTTGCAGGGATATAACACTAAAACAATGCAGATACAGGTGAGTTCTTTTGTGCGACAAATGAGCCTCAGTTTACTCATCTATACAATGGAGATAAATACGTTCTTGGAGGGTTTTTACAAATTGTGAGACAATATATATTTAAAGTACCTCATGGCACCAGGTACATAGCAATTTCTCAGTAAACCCTAGTCTTTATTTTTCCCCCAGTAGAAATATTTATTCATTCTAGTATTAGTCTAAGTAGTAAAAATGGTAGTTTGAACTGACATTTTACAATGTTGCAATTCTCTCTGATAACATAAAATTTCAAGACAATAGCTAAGCTCAATTACAATAGAACACATCTGAAGAAGCACATGGAACCATTAATAACATCATAGAAAGTTGCCTTAAATGCTTTTTGGAAAGGCAGTAAATAAATGATAAATGAATAAATGAATGAATGAATGAATAAATAAATAAATAGAAAATACTAATAATTTTATAATTTAATAGCTGATTTATATGTTTTAAATGCTCTGGTACATATAAGCTATTAAATTTTCTAGGAAATTAGCATGAACATCAATAAGTGAAGATATTAAAGGATATTAAATTCATTAAACTAATTTTGTTATATTTGTTGGCATTCTTTTCTTTTTCTTTTTCTTTTTTTTTTTGTGTGTGTGTGTCTGGCCAGTGGCAGGGATGAGAACCCTTGACCTTGGTGTTACAATACTGCACTCTAACCAACTGAGCTCACCAGACAGCCCTGTTAGCATTTTCTTAATATCTTAAAGGATTCTATGAAATTATCATAGAAAATGTAATATACTGTTTATAGTATAGAAAGCTTATACTTAGTCTGTAATCCATGAGAAATCTACAATACTCAGCATATAGTAAATATGAAAAAATTTGAAATATTCATAGTACATACCAAAATCTGGGAGAGTCTTCCCTTTTCAGCCATATAAGTATTCACTACGTAAATACTTTATCAAATGCAGAGCTTTTCAATCTTCATTCACAAATAGTTACATCCTTTTATTAGTCTATTAACAATTTGTTTAAAGATAGTCTCTGTGCAGCCGAGGAAATGCAACAATGTGGTCCTTCCTCTCAGTTTCAAGGGGCAAGGTTTGGCAAGCAGAGAAGGTGGGCATAGTGTCTGGCATTCAGCCCCTGCATATTCCTGGGGGATTGCACCACCTGCACAAATGTATGCCGCAACTCCATTTCCAGTGCTTAACTTCTAATAGGTGAAAACATTAATTTAGATTTTTAGGAAACTTCATACATTCTTTATAGGACACCTCAGAGTCATTAGCCACAGCACCTAACTGGAGATGACCAGTATTATTATTCAGGAATTTTAAGAATAAAAGAGCTCCAGAATTTCTATGGAGAATGATTGGTTTCATAAATTTTATTTACTGAAAATGTTTATAAGTTGATCCTACCCTATATTTTAGTGCAGTTCTCATTGCTAATGAGCAGTTAGGGGCTGCAAAAAAATCTTAAATGCCTGAGACACTAATTTTTATTATCTTAAACAGGAAGACAGAAGTGTTTAATAGATTTTTATGTATGTCTAAATCAAAGCAAAACATTTGCTCATCTCCTCTCCTGGCAAGAAGGGTTCAGGGAAACTGAAACTCAGTCAAGGGATTGGTTAGAAATGGCCAGTGGAGTCAAGATGGGATAATCGGAGAGATTTTAAGTTTGGCAAACAAATTTTCAAAGCAAAGCTTTGCAGAAGAGACATATCTGGGAACAAAGGTGAAGGAACAAAGACTTAGACTGAAATCCATGAGAGGAAGTAGAGCCTGGAACTGTTCTCGAAAGTGATTAGGCACCCAGTGCACATCTGATGTTTCCTGTACTGGCCACGCTGGGGTGGGAAAGTTGTCCCAGAAGCCCAAATGCTTAAATTTTATGGGCCTTAAACTGATAATTTTTGAATCACAACATATTTTGGATAATGGAATACTTGCCCTGCTGTGTGACTTTTGCTCCTTATCTTCTTTTTCTCTTTCCCTTTCTCTCTCTCTCTCTTTTTTTTTGACGTGGACAATAAAGTATTGATGGTAAGGTATTTTATTGTAATAGACTTACATATAAGTCATAAATATTGATGGTATTTATTGTGAGGTGGAATCTTTCTAGGTGTGCGATTTAATGTAGCTTCCAAAGAGAATTCCTTCAGGTCATTTCTGTGCCCAACTGAGGATGGTGGAAAAGTCCCCAAATATAACTCTGCATTATTTTTGTAATAGAACATCTTGGAGCTATAATAATAGATAGTGAATCTATTTTTTAGGGTGCTCCAAATGACATTAGACAATTAATACAGCAATATAGAAGTACTCAATTCATATCTAGAGAATAATTTAGACATTGAGAAATACTATTTCAAGTGTATTACCATTTCTCAGATACTGTATTTTCAGACCATTATTATATATGCTGATGAGTAAATAGCGCCAACAATTAAGCAAAATAGTCTCCATCTGATATAATTTCAAGGAGTTTAGGCAATAGCTTTCTTCATACCAAGACCTCTTTAGTCTGCTCACTGAATTTTGAAATACCATTATTTTAAAGGTTTAATTTCTATTGAATTGCCAAGCCCTCTAGGAGAGGTACTTATTTAAGTTGTGATATTTTGTCTATTCTTTAGTGTAGATAAGTTTCAAGGCCTTTTTGGAAACTAGTTTTTATTAGAGAAGAGGATGAGAGCCTTGGGCATCTAAGGGAACATTAAGAACAGGTTCGACTAAAATAGAGACTTAAGGAAAAAGGGTCATGCTGATGGTGTGCTGCAGCCAGCATGTACTTGCTCGAGAGAACAACTGTACACATGTCTTCTCAATTCTGAGTTTAGTGACGTTAAGTTGATATCTTGAAATTGGCTATAATCTGACTTGGGCTGGCCCGGTGGCACACTGCTACAGTGCGCCACTTGGGAGTGTGGCGATGCTCCCGCCGAGGGTTCGGATCCCACATACAGACTGGTTCCCGCTCACTGGCTGAGCGAGGTGCGGGTGCGACACTGAGGGTTGCGATCCCGTTGCCGGACACGAAAAAAGACAAAAAAAAAAAGGAAAAAAAAAAAAAAAAAAAGGAAAAAAAAAAAAAAAGAAATTGGCTATAGTGGGAGTATTTATAGTGCTGACAGTGGCAAATGCCACAAATCAGGGCTTTTTTTTTTCTGCAACAGGAGATTGAGAACAGAAAAAACTGTCCAAAAGTTCTCCTTTTAGTTAGTTATACTTTTTAAAGTAAGGCTGGGTGACCAAAAATCTGTGTATATAAATGTCTTTTTAATTTTGTTGCTCTACTCACTGTAGGAATCAAACTATCCAGAGTTAGGGAAAGTTACGAAAGACAAATTTGACAATAAAACATGAATTTGAGGTCTTATGACCCTCATTTTGCTGGGATGTGAGTTTGTCCCATATGTTTATTAATTTTATTAAGAGAATAGAAGTGTTTAGAGGCTACTGTCATTCTGTTATCCCTACTTTGCATTGCTTTGTTCATAAAAACTTACTAGGCTAATGACTATAATAATATATAGCCATAATGACATATTGTGTGAAAATGACTCGTTAGCCTCCACTGATAGGTAATTAAGAGAGAGGCATGAATCAACTCAAATAGGTAAAATGTGCATTCTCAGTTTTGCTTAAATAAAACAAACAGAAACGTTCTTTTGACAATGGAAATGTTTCCTCTTACAGTATATTCTCTTTCAAATATGCCTGAATTTTCATTTAAAACCATGTGAATTTGCTACTTGTCCATTAACCTAGGGAGATTAATAATTTGCTAGCTAAGACACAAACTTCTCCTATTTTACTTCCATGTTACATTTCCCACAAAGGAAGTGGGCTGAAGAAGTATTGAGAAGTGCCAACCATTTAATTTCAATTCAAAAGAAAGAAAAACAAGGAAGAAAAGAGAAAGGAAATGAATCATAAGAAAAATGAGCTTTAAAGCAACACAAAAAGCCATGTACCTGCTCAATCCAAAAAGCAAGCTCAATCCAAAAAGCATGAACCTGATAATCAGTCTAGTTACAAATACTCATTTAGGAGCTGAGAGTTCGGGCTCTAAATTATTTGCCCTTGTGCTTTTTGGACTCATGAGAGTCTATAATAAGCAGAGTTGTATGTACAGCCTAAACACATTAAGTGAACAAACAACATTAATTGGCTTTGGTATGCTGACACATGTAGGGCAGTCCATACTTACTTTCTGAAGAGGTAGTTCTTGATGATCAAATTTAGACTTAGTCTGCAAGTTTAAAGTCATGCTTCTGCCTGCATGCATTGCTGAAATACCTCCATAGGGCAGCATGCCAAGGTTAACTGTGTTGTGTTTGTAAGCAGCATTCTGAGTAGAGGAAATAATCATGTGACAGGGTGTGAACACATGCTCAACAAACTGATTATTACATGAACATGTTTAAATTTATAACATTTAACTTTAAGCGGGCAAACAGTAACTTTTTTTCAAACATGCACTCGATCAGACAGAAGCATACAATAAACGGTGTTAGTTATGCACATAATGAATACCATTCAAAACTACAGAAAAGACAAAAAGCAAAGAAAATACAATTTGTTTTATATTTGCTGCTAACTCAAAGGCATAAAGTCTATGTCTTATATATTATGGTAATAGTGACTTTGGACTAGTATTGTCCTTCTGTGGTAGTCTATTAATTTAAAAAATTCTAACAGTGAGATCTTAATTAAATTTTACCAGCTGCAAACGTCATGGCCTCTTTTATATTGTGAGATCATCACATAATTCTGTTTTAAGCTAATGCCTTATAATGTTAAAGCCAAAATCAGTCCCTTAATTCCTTTGTCTATAGGCATAATTACAGTAACTCAGAAAAACAGCTGATCAAAAAAATCTTTCTATCTGACCATTGGCTTGATTGAATTTACTTGTTAATTCAGTTAAACCAATCAGATAAGTTATACATGAATTCCAATATGCTAATTTTTTGTTTCTTAAAAATTACATTTTAAACTAGAGAAATTTCATAATGATACTAAAGCAATTATAATTTGTTGAATTATTAATGCTATTTATTTAATATATCTAAATATCTATGGAATACTCTGGTGATATTTACATTGTGACTCTCCTTCAACAGGTGCACCTAAAATTATTCCAAGTAGTGATAGATCATTTTTTCTACAGAGCTTCATTTAAAAATTAAAACGTTTTAGATACCCCATCATCATATCATTTCTACCTGTACAATCTCCACCTTCAGCCTACAATGGAAATGTAATCATTGACAGCATTTGGGCCCTTTAAATAATTCTCTTATTTTGGAAAAAAAAATCCACATAAGTTAACTTAGTACATTTTTTCTTAACTAAATATTATTGAACTTTAACAGCAGGCAGCTATTCTATTCTGAGGGCATTATTTAAAAACTAATGATTTTTAGCATTCAAGTTTCACTGAGCTAAACTGGAAGACTATTATACTCCTGATGGTGTGCTTGTCTACTAATTATATTTGTTATGAATTCATGGTTATCTCACACAGAGATTTTTCTTTGTCACCATGCCATAATTGAAAATGACACCAAACATCTCAATCTAGCACATGGATGATTCCTTAAGGTTTAAAATTAATGCAGTCTAGTGCTCTCTCAGCTCCTATAGAACAGTAGCAGTCTTAGACATTTGGATTCATGTTTTAAATTCTCTGTCACAGTGGGGCTCTGTAGTGGAACCATGAGCCTATGGTTAAAGTAAAGGAGAAAACAAGCATCTTTTATCTAGGGTAGTACTTAGAGCTATCTCTTCAAGGTCAGCACTGAGATCTTTTGTCAACATAGTGTTGGACTGTTAAGCTTATCCAATGTCCAGGCCTCTAGGCAGTTGTCTTTTATGTGGAATGGACAAAGATCTTGTAGTTTCTAGTGTAACTTTAATTTCCAGGTTTCAGAGAGTTCAACTAAATTTTACTGGGAAAGAAGCACTAGGTCTCTGGTGCAGTCTGACTTCGGACAAAAAGTTAAGTAGCACAGCTATGTCAAAACTAGTTTTACATAATAATTCTGTGCTTCAGTACCCTGAATTCATCTTGTTGAATATCTGGAAAGTTTTAAGTAAGATACAGCCTGACTAGCTCAGTAACTCAGTTGAAAGAGGGAAAGAAATGTTATGTGGAGAAAATAAGAGGAAGAGCTTCCAGGATCCAATGGCTTGGAGCAATACTCTAAGGCAATTTAATTTCTTGGAATTAAATGAGAAGCTATTGAATATACATTGAAATTGCTCTGAAAAATGAAAGACAGACCCAGGGAATTATAAACAAACAGAGGATATGTGGAGACTAATTGAAAAGGGAGGTGTCATCACAGCAATGGAAAATACACATGAACACTGTTAGTTGTCTGGGACAGGCAAGGCCTCCAGAATTTTGCTGATCCAAATTCCCCTCCCCCAGCCCTATACTCTCCTCTAAAATTCCTACTCCAACAAGAGGAGTCACCTACTTTTCAGTAGCTCAGATCAAAGGAAAAGAACCATTTGTCTCGAACTCCAGGAAATTGATGATGGTACCAAATGCTTACAATTTTATCTTTTCTTTGTCACGCTTCATTTCCACTCACTCCTCTGTTGCCTCAAATTACTAGTCATTGTACATATGCTCCAAAACGCTACTTATAACCTTTCTTGACTAGTTTATCTTACCCTGTTACGTATGGTCGTGTCTACACGAGGCCAGAGTTCCCAAACTGTACTGTATTATTTGGCCCCAAATATTTTCGCCCTCCAAGTTATCTGTCTACATGGAGGGTGTAACTTGAGGTAAGGCATGGTGACAACCGACCAGGTGTCTCCCACTGACAGCCAGTCATGAGGCTTTGATGAGGCTCCCTTCAATGGGACTGAGCACACCTATTTGAAACAGACATTCTGATGAAATATTTTGCAAGGCAGAACCAATTTCCACATTGAGAACTAACACCCACACCCACATTTATTAGCTCACTCTCACCCTAAAAATAATTGTTTTCTTGTCATGTAGACACGACCTACAAACAATATAATTATTTAAAAAGAGTAAACCTGAAAACACAAAATTCAATATTAAAGAAATACATAATAAATACAGTGACCTGTGTTTACAGCAGGACACCAAGTAAAACTATTGAGTGAAACATTTTGATAGTATATTATTACCCAGATCCCCAATTTATACTGGGTTTTCAAACCTAGAAAATGAAGACAAAAGGCCCCACTTTCTCAAACAGGATCTTTAAGATTCTAATGTCATCACAAAGCCCTCTACACCAAAGTACATTGAATGATAATGGTCAATTGATAATAATTCTAGAAAATGAAATTCCAGATTTCTCTTACAAAAAAGTAATTCTAGGATTTATAGTATCATTTTTTTTCTCTCCCCAATCACGGTGCATTCCACGCTTTATTATGACTCAATTTTTAACTGAATTGGATTAATTACCTTTTCTTCCTGCAATATACATGCTAATTTGTACATCTGTAGTCTTCATAAAGACATCTTCTATTTTTGTTGTCTCTAATACGATTTGAATTTAAACATTTCTTTCTATATAAAAACCAACATTCTAAATGGCAGAATTTTTATTAAATGAAATAATGTGTAGGAGGGCATTCAATCTCTGCTTATTTTATTTTTCTGTTTCTTGCTGGGAAAATTATTGCTCATTAGAAGTAATAACTTTAGTAGTCCCATAGCAGCAACTATGTGCAAATTTTATAAACAAATTAGGCCTGACTTTAATATGTGAGTCTGTGTAGAAAGGTGTGAAATACTCACTTTTTATAGATTCAATAAAAATCATACACTTTAGGTCAACTAGAGAATAGTTTTGTGTCCTAGGAGAGGCATTTTGCCTTACTTGATATTAAGCAATGGAAGCACCATCCCATATAATAGAGTCAAATTCTTTCTTACTGACAATATTTAGGCTAGGTTTGATAAATAATTCACCTAGAGGTTATGGACTCTCAAAGAGCTTTAAGCAATATATCCATGAAAAACTATTATGATCAATTTTCCCCACAATATAAAGATAAATAAAATACTGATCATCTATTCATTCATGTAGTTCATGCTTCACTACACGTGCTTAGAAATGCCAATAAAGGAAGACTAAAGGCAGGAGGGATATTCTTATAGAGAAATGCCAAACATACCCTGTCTAACCTTCTAGCTTCTATATGTCTAAGCAGCTGTTGTCTCCAGTCTGCAGGCATTTTACCACAGCTCTCCTCTCCCTTCACAGGAGTAGGCCTCGTCTTTATATCACTGTTATCTGATGGCTTGTCACCATAGTTACCCAAGTTATAGTCAGATGGTATTTTTTCCAAAAGAGCTGCCATAGTAGGCCTAGCTGAAACTGGCCTGGTTTGGGAGGCACCGTAACTCTCTGTACTGTAGCTTCTTGCAGACAATGGCCTCCTTTGGGTAAGGTTTTTAACTGGAAAACTTCCCGCCTGAGCTTTCACTTCTTGATATGAAGGGTGTTCATCTTCATACCTGCCATTCCTCTTCAGGAACTGGGACTCAGTCACTGAAACGCTGCTCTGGCGATCCAGCCCTCCCCTATATGGAGGCCTGCCGTACCTATCACTCGGAGGCAGCTCGTGGGGCTCACTGACCCTCCTAAACATGGCCATTTCGGTGGAGCTGGCCAGGGAGTCGGCTCTTCTCAAGAAGCCCGCCCTGGCACCTTGGCTTGCAAATTGGGCATTCACCACAGCATCCTCATTAACGGATGGCTGGGAAAATGAAAACATTTGCTCCATTGGTGGGTATCCCCTGTAAGCTCTAGGACTAATCAAATCCTTGGCCATGTTTTTGCTCGGCTGTTGAACATACTCAGAATTGTGTTGAAAAGGGGGCGGTATCCTCTTTTCGGCTTTAACTTCCACTGCACCTTGAGGATTGAAGCTTTGGTCAAACTGATAGACTTTTTTTGTCATAGAAGCTTTTTGTTGTTGTGGCCCTTTACTGCTTCCATAAGTGAGCATCTCATCATCCAACATCGGGACTGACTGGCTTCGAGACATACTGGACATACCATGCTCTGGTCCCAACATTTTATCTGGTCGTTCGTGGCTTCCTAAGTGATCACTCCCAGAAGCATAGTTTTCTAATGGTATATTATAAACCTTGTAGGTACCAATGTCAATCTCATCAATACTCTGTGACTTTTTGAATTTATTGGATTTTATATCTTTCATTAGCGGGGAAAGCCTCTCTGTGCTTTTGCTAATTGAGATAACACCTTTAGAAGTTTCTGGGCGGCAGTGGATTTGAGAAAAGACATTACTAAGACTCCTGTTGGGATTGGAATCATGATACTCCCATGGTACTCCTGGAGAAAAAGGACTAGGTATTTCGGCAGATTCTTTTATATGTTCTTTCCTTTCAGTCAAGGGGCTGGTAGTGGGGGTTGTCTCTAACTTGGAAGGAAAGGCGGTCCTGTCTTCAAAAGGACTAGGGGTTCTGGTCCAATTCTGCCAAGGATTGGAAGGAGGCACTTCTGTTTCTGGTGTGTGTCTGTGTGTCGACTGCTCAAGTTCCAGGGGAACACCAACAATCCTATCCTGCCTGATCAAAGGCCTGCGTCCATGGGAAGCTGTGCTTCTAGATTTTGAACTTAGGAGAGGATTATTGTTGGCATTCTCGGCTGTGGTTTCCTCAGCTACAAACCCTGTGTTATCATAATGTGAGCCATCAGTCCAGTTGTCAGTGAAAGCATCACTCATGGGCAGCCGGTCAGGAAGCTGCGGTAGATTCCCTTGGGGAACAGCCTCCCGCTGACTAAGTAATGGCTTTGAATCAAGAGGCTGTGGGAAAGATTGTGCAATCCTGTGAAGACAATGGGAAGAAGAAAAATGAAAATGAGGGAAAGTTGGATCTTTGCCAGGAAGAAAACAAGCAGTGACGAAGGCCACCATCCTTCATGTAACTGATCATTCATCCTTACCTGACTGATGATTAAGACAGAGTTAGGATTGCATGTCCCCACCAAAAAGCCACTGTTTAGCCTGGTCTAACTTTTACTTCTTAGTAATAATCACCTTCAAACATATTATACAATTTACTTATCTATTATATTTATTGTATATTGTCTCGTGTCCTTTGCTAGACTGTAAACTCATGAGGGCAGAAATCTTTTTCTCTTCAGGCCTAGAATAGTGCCTGGCACATATTAAAAACATATTTGTGGAATGAATGAATGAATGAAATATATAGGTCTTCAGTAATGGTCCTGAGACCTGACTGATAATTGAAATTACCTAATTCCCGGTACCCATCCCTGGAGATTCTAATTCAGTACATTGCCAAACTATTGGTTGAAAGTATCTTTCTCAAAAATGCTGGGCATATGTAATGAATCCAAACTGAATCCAAATAACATTTATTTGAAGACCAGATGCCACTATATAGAGAGCACATTCAAGTATCTTTTTCTAGAATGCTACTTATATATTAAGTTATATATACAAGTGATAAATAATAATAATTATATATATACAAGTTATATATGAGTTTAGGTCATTGGCATGCTTATACCAGTAACCATAGTCTCTAGCAGATGCTTATTTATCTAAGCTTATTCTAAACCATTTTTACACTAATAATATTGAATTATATATGTTTTGTTAGTGAGGGAAAGGCTTTTATGTGCTTTTCCTAATTAAAATAAAAATACATTTTCAAGATATCTTCCAAAAGTACCTAAATTAATCTCAGCTCATATAAAAAGTAATGAATTTATAAACTGAAAGAATTAAGATTTTTATCATGGGCATCAATGTACAGAAATAGTTATTTATGAATTAGTAAGAAGACATTTCCAATAGTGGCAATATTATCAGTAAAATAAGAGTAAAAGTTATCGACTATGTATATTACATGACAATTTTTATTTGCTATTTGTAGTGTAGAACATAGCAACAAGTTAGAAAGCATGGACATTAGAACTGGGCAAATACTACTTTATCAAGTCATTACTGGGCTCTGTGGCTTTTGTTTTTTCATCTGCAAAGAAAGGATGGTGAAATGTCTACATGCCTCATAAATAAGTACTGCAAAAACAATATTTCTGATTAAAATTTTTTTTTTCTGTCATCTCATCCTGTAAATCTCCTGCTATCTCTCCCTTAATCAACAGCCTCCTCTTGTAAGATGGACTTATCTGCTCTTGGAAGTCCTAGGTGAACTGCGTTTACTTACTTGCCCCTTCTGTCTTCTGTGCCACTTATGTGCTGAATACAATTCCAAATTAAGAAGATTTCGTTTTTTAAAAACTTGCTGAAAATAAGCATTGGGGTACAGAAAAGAGAGAATTCTACACACACCTGTTACCCCATAAAGAATTATGTACTGCATCTTTAGCTGTTGTCTGCAAGGACCCCACTTTAACTCGGTTGTTAGAGGATCCTGAGGAGGCCTGGGAAGGCGAATAGTCTGAGTAAGTGCCTGAGGAAACACTGTTATTCAGACAGTGAGTTTTGTCAGCTTCAGACTCATCAGTTGATTCTGGAATTTAAAGCGGAAAGATGTTAGGATGCTATGAACAATTACAGATACAAAAAAACAAGTATGAAAAACAGATACCATACTAATTAATGTTAGAAATACATATCTGTAAAATATTTTTATAGACTAGGTTGTATCATAATTTACAACTGGTGACTCATCATGCACATGCATTTGCAGGACATTTTCCATATCAGATTCACAATGTTACCTTTTTTGTCCTTCCCTAGCAGAACAAGTTTGGGTGGGTACAGAGGGGTTTCAGCTAATGAAGGGTGAAGTTCCCCAATCCTCATTTCATTAGCTGGATGAACAAAAGAATCCTGAGAGATATAATAATACAGGACAAGGAAAATAAACATTTAAACAATGGTTAACCAAGATGGCAATATTTTTATTTGGCTCAGATTCAAAAGATGTGGCTCTAGAATTTAATTCAAAGTGGGGCAGTGAGAGAAATGAACCATATGTATCTCTGAGTTACGCACTAAATTTTTTTTTTGTAATTTAAGTGAGTCCATTTATTTATCAGACATTTTTTTGAATGCTGTTTATATTCCTAGCACCGTGCAAAAAAGTGTGGAATTTCCAAAGAAAGATAAAATGTGGCGCATGCCCTCTGGGAGCTTGCAACCTAGTTGGAAAGGTGAGATATAACTCATTATAACACGGGACTGAAATATGATAAGCCATATATGAGTAGTGTGATTCATACATATATATGATATATACACATGTAAGAGTTCCAAGAGGTGAACTATTTGAGAGTTTAAGAGGAAAGTGTCTCACTGACCAACTAGATTTTTTTTTCATCCTTAGCCACATTAATGTGCTGTTATGTCCTGTAAGTCTTGCTCTTTCTGCCACTCTTCCTCTTAATCCTTACTGTTTCCCAAGTGAGCATCTCCTCAGTTTCTCTAGTTCTAACCATGCTTTCTTGCTAAGGTTTCTAATTTTTTCGTTACCAATCTAGCCTGCTAAATCTTCATTCTACGTCTATTCGTTGAATATAATGTGCACCATTGGTACAAGAATATAACTTTATAATGATAAATGAACATGCAAAAAAACCCCCATGGATTTTAAACTTCTATAATTCAAATTATTATTCTTAGTTAACCAGGTAGTGGGAGAGCATTAGGGAAGGCAAAATGTCAAATTCTCACTTTCTTCTAGGTATAAAAATGCCTTATCTATGCCCATAAGTAAGTAATAACATAAATTTATGCATGGCAGCTATCTTTATGTCTCTTTCTTTCCCCTTAAACTTTAGATGAATTTGAATTCAAATAATAATTTTCAGTTTTTTCATTTTTTAGTATCTTGTTAGTTTGGAACATTAATGTAACACATTTATAAATATTTTGTTAAATCAGAGAAGTATACTTGAAAATAAAAATATCATAAATTTAAAACGACCTACCTTATAACTAATTGGCTGGTATAATGAACAGACTGAAACTTACTATAAATATGATACATTGCCCAAGAATCCCCCATAGTGACAGGCTCAGATCTTTGGGTATTGCAGAAAAACACATCTGTTTCTCTAACTCTTGGCTTGAGTTCTATCCTTTAGGCTTGATTTGGTTACATTTGTATGGGAATGTTCCTGTGAAAAACCTGGGTTTACCTAAACTGGGAGAAAGAGTGGGATTGACAAAATTCTGGAGCTGAAGAGGGAAATTTGTGCTTTCACGGATTTTGAAAATTATTTCAGAGGTTTAGCGCAAAAACTATGATAAAGGTTTAAGGTGACAGCATAGAGAATAAAAGCATTTACATATCTTTGGAGAAACTTATAAGAAGATGCAAATTTGAAGAACAGTACCACAGAAGGCATAAAATATGTTGACCTGTCAAAGAAATTTCAGTTACAATATGTCATATTTTCATTCTATTCCTGTTTTATCATTTATTAATCATGTTACCTTGGGCAAGTCAGTGTTCCTGTCTGGACCTTATTCAATTCATCGGTAAGATGAAGGTAATAGATAGTAGGAATTAGTGCTAATTCCTGTCTAGTACTAACATTCTGTGAATCTAAAGGTAACTTATTTATTGAAACAATAATTTAAAAAGAAAGTATTCTTATGACACATAATTGTAAGTATAGAAGTTTTTTTTTAGTAAAAACAAAAACAGAAGTAAAATAGAAACACAAAAAAGCAAGCCAAATTGTTACACAAACACAAAATGTTATATAATTAAAGGCTTCACTTTTTTTTTCCATATTCATTACTCAGGTCATCTTCTTTGTATGGATTAAACTTTCAGACTTGTATCCCAAAATCGTGACGAGAACTCTGCATGGAAGCTATGATCTGACTCAGGTTCAAGTTTCTGACCCTCCTCAATCAAGAATTTCTTTTGTGAATCAAAAAAGAGTCTTAGTGACTGGGAAGAGAGTATGATTATCAGCTAATCATGAACATACATCTTTTCTCTAGAATTCTGTGGCCTTTGATCTAGGAGGATGACACTATTGAGGCAGGAAAGATGAATTTTCACGGATCCAGGTAGACTCTCTTATCTATATGACTAAAGTGATGAGGATGACAATGACAGTGATGATAATGGCCATCAGCTACAGAACATTGATTATGTCTGCAATGTACTACTATGCTAAACATTTTATCTATATTATCCCTCATTTAAAGGCTAACCTTATTTTTTATCATTATGCATTACTTTAAATTATTATTATCATCATTTTTGTTTTACAGATAAGGAAATGGAGGTTCAGAGAGGTAAAGTCATAATTCCAAGTCACAAACTTAATAAGTAGTAGAGCCTGGATTTGAACTGGGACAAAGGTCTTCTGCATGATACTGTGTATGCCATTTTGTCTATTCTAAGAAAAACTCATTTCTCAAATGGGCTTCACAGAGCTGACAAATGGTCCTACAAAGGAAATTAATCCTTGACTTTGTCTCTATAAATTCTTTTATAGAGGATAGAGGAATTAAGTCCCTGTAGAAAAAGTAGGTAAAGTTTTGGGGACTACTACTATGGGTAAAGACAATGGAACTTATTGGTGGGACATCAGATTTAGTGAGGATCCCACTGTAAGCACATTGAACTGTATATTCTTCTGGTGAGGAAACAGAAGCGGAGGACAAAGAAAAGGGAAAATTTCCTTTTTTAACCCCATTACCCTTCCACTGTTCAAACTACATCTTGGCTGCTACCGCAATAGAGAAAGGGAACCTAAGGTTGAAGTCAAAGGAAAAAAAGCTTATTTCTGAGATTTTAAGTCAACCAGGCCTACTCTTTGTCTAGCATAACATATGTTAAAACTCCTAGCTTAGAGTTGGCAAATAGAAGTGAGCAGTAAGTTTTGTTTAACCTTTCCTCTCCCCCTTACTTTGTTGTATTTGTAATCGATTTACCATGTGTTTTCTTTGTTTTCCACCTTTGGTCTTGCCTACCTCTATTCTTTTTTTCCCCCTTGGTCTTCCATATTTAATCACACGGATAAATATATCATACAGTGTATAATACCTTCTTCCATATTCTTGGCAGTATTAACTAAATATGTTTTCCACCTTTGGTCTTGCCTACCTCTATTCTTTTTTTCCCCCTTGGTCTTCCATATTTGATCACACGGATAAATATATCATACAGTGTATAATACCTTCTTCCATATTCTTGGCAGTATTAACTAAATAATGACTCAAAAATGGCATACAAGTGCAAAACATATAATAAAGGCTTAGTATACACTGATTGGCTTGATGCTTGGTTGTCTGTATTTATTAAATCTGGATATTGAACAAAATGGAGTGTGACATTTTAATTTGGCTGCAGTTAATTTGAGATGGGAGAATGATACAGAAAGCAACAGCTTCTTCTTGCCCTAGGATGGTGAAATTCAGGGAAAGAAGATCTAGAATCTTGATTTTAGATACAGTATTGAAGTTCTCAATTTCCATTTAAGAGGAAAAGGCCAGTAGAAGAAGAAATCTAAAAAAAGCATAGGGTAAATCACATAAATGAATATAAAGCCAAAAGTCAAGCTTTACTCTTAGGCAAATTTATTGTGGCTAAATTGAAAATTTAAATACTTTTTTTCCTTAGTTGTCCAGCAGTATTCCCCGCTTTCTGGGGCAGGCTGGGCCCTCTGCTGGCAGATATGCATACTATGCTGATTCTATCTCAGGATCTTCCCTGGGCCTGGAATGCCCTCATCCCTTTTTCACTTTAAGACTCATCCAATCTTTAATATGCAGCTTAACCTTTACTTAGAGTATTATATTCTCCATCACACAACCAATCATGTTATCATATTTCATATTATATGTTCTCTAATCACTTCGTGTGTTAAGTTTATTTGGCTAGGCTTTAAATTATTTAAGGATAGTGGACACATTTTATATTTCTTTTCTCTCTCACAGTATTTAGCACAGTGCTACATATACAGTTGGTGTTTAATAAATGCAACAAATTGATGCTTTGAAGTGCAGATTTGTAAAAGAGTTTTGCCAATATAGATTTTTGAGAAGTTATATGAATTTCTAGATGTACTTATATCAGTTATGTTTCTAATGAAGATATAAAGATGATAATCAAATTAGCTGAAGAGTTGATGAGATAGTAGAGGTGGCATAAATGTAGTTGAATTCTTTTCAGACCACACAAATCAATAAGGAAGAATTTCTAACTCTTTCTAAAACACAGAAATTAAACTTCACATGACTAGATTTCATAAACCTAGATTTCAAAAT
>NW_007730471.1:55955-57580 GCF_000696425.1 Galeopterus variegatus | reverse complement strand
AAAAAATGCACTTATCAAAGCATATCTATTCAGTTGAAAAAAACAACATATTTAGAATTCCAAAAAATCCAAACCACACTGGCAATTACCAATAACCTTCAAATACCTCCACTGTAATCTCCTTTGGGGCTACCGGCCACTTGTGTTCATATTTTTCTTTCACAGTTTGCTCCGTGTTAGCAGTTGGGTTTGAATTCTCAACACGCACTCCATGGCTTGGCTTACCCACCAGATTTTGAACAGATTTTACCATATTCTTTAAATCCTCTGGGTAAGGAGTTGGATATCGTTTTAGGTTTATTTCAACCTAGAAGTTTGTAAAAAGAAATTTAACATAAAAATAACTTCAGCAAGCATGTTTACAAAATGAGCTTATTTTATGTGCAGTAGTATAACCAAATGCAATACAGTGAGTGTTGAACTGGCTGAGAAACTGTGCTGTAGAGTAGAACGCATAATGTTCCTCTTTCGTTCAGCCTTGTGGGACTTCCCACCCCTTCTCACCTTTCTAGATTATACACAATTTTTGGATTATATCCTATCTTTAGACCTACCCTGTAGATGGCTGAAATAGCAGTAGGTCAAACACTTAAGTGACTGGTGGTCTCTGAAAAATGTAACCAAGTTAGTATAAGCTGCTCTCTTTCTTTGGAAATTGTGCCTTTCCCTATCTTAATTATTTGTAACTAATAATTTTGATGTTAAGAATATCTTTAGAGTATCAGTGTGGGTGATGGGAGGAGACCCCAAAAGATTTACAAATAGAGTTGTGTATTAAAAAATGGGGAGTTGACAATATCTGCTGCCCAAATATGCATTAGCTAATTAGTTAATTAGCATATTACATCAAAAGTTAGGATAGCTAATTCTTGTTAATACCTAAGGAAAAAAATGCTTCAGAGTTGTTTTTATATTTAGTTTTTACCCTCATAAAGTAACATGCTTCTTGGGTCATATCTTACGATAAGGAGGAATAAAAAATGAAGACCATTTCCTAAGATATTTTAGGTAAATGTGTAAGTTTTGGCCTTTATTTATCCAGATATTTATTTCTATTCTTGAATTCATTTTGGGGGGTATCAATCTGATTTGCAGGAACACATATTAATGACTATTTTTAGCATCAAATTTAGAAAAAGGAAATATGAGACATTCCATATAGAATATCCCACCATCAGATTACTTATTATAATATATTTAAAATAGACTAAATACAAGTTGTTCATGGTGGCTAAAGGGGAGTGGGAGGAAAAATAAGGGGAAGATTTACTTGGTCTGGCTTGTTCCAACAATCATGGCTTTTTACATCTGAGTAGAACCAACTTTACAAAATGGAATGGTTTATGTGATTGTATTGAGTATGTGTCTGGAAAGTGTTGGGGGGGGGGAGTGGGCAATGAAAGGGAGAAGCTGAAGAAGGAAGAGAAAGAAAGAGTGGGAAAGAGAGAAAAGAGAAAGAGGGAGGGGCACATAGATACCCACCTGCACACACCCATGTAATTCATGGGATGTGAGAAACTATGATGGTGGTGTAGGTCTGAGGATTATGAAAATGAACTCAAACACTTTTGCTCATCTGCAGTTTTAGCAAATACACCAACTGTGTTATTCTTCTTAGTATTTTC
>NW_007730471.1:43196-54431 GCF_000696425.1 Galeopterus variegatus | reverse complement strand
GGACTTGGATTCAAAAGTTGTACATTTAAGGCACAGATTAACCCCCCAACTAGCTATCAGCTGCTTATCTTTCTTTTGTTTCAACTCATGTGAAATGGGAATGATAATATCTTTCCCACATATTTGGGTTAATCTAGAGCTAAAGTGAGAAAATGTGAAGGTCCTTTGAAAATATGTAAGTTCTATGCAGAGATTAGATACTATTTCTAATATCAGATTTTACTCATCTACTTTCAAAATCTGTATTACTTTGGCAATCTAGGCTCTACTCTGTACGTATCTAACCTTAATACCTGTAAATGTCTGGATCTTTTTTTCAGGTTGTATGCAACAATAGTTATTTATTCAGTATCTACCATGTGCCAGGCACCATGCTAAACGTTTTATAGGGATATTTAATTTATTATTAATTATTTATATAATAAACAATAATACTAATTATTAATCCTATAGGTTAAGATATAAATTAATATTTACATGCTAAATACTAAATGATTAATTTTTTAAAATTATTTTTATTTATACATATTTATGGGGTACAGAGTTGACTATAGGTATTTGTGTGCAGTATGTGATGATCAAATCAATATTCTATCTGCCCTCCAAAAGGAGGAACAGGTAAGAATTATCCTACCTGATGATTTTTTTGGGGGGGCTGGCCAACATGGGGTCTGAACCCTTGAACTTTACGTTACAAGACTGTGCTAACCAACTGAGCTAAGTGGCCAGCAGCTGTTCCCACTCTACAGAAAGAAAACTGGGGCTCAGACAGTGCAAGTAACTTGCCTAAGGTCATATAGCTAATAGGTGCAATGCCCAGGTTGAAACTCATCTTTCTGACACCAATGATTATACTACACAAGTATTACTTAGCTTAGAGACATTCCCTTGCATAAGTGCAGCACATATTTGTACAATGTTGTGGAAGAAAGTCTAAAATGTGAATTGAGTTATATAACAGGATAATTTCAAATTTAAAAAATAAAGTAAAGTAACAATATTTTATAATTTTAAAAATGAAAGTATAATATTTTATAATTCTGTTTGTAATCCCTATACAAGCATATTTTATGCCCCTTTACAGATCATTTTGCTTTCCTACTTTTAAACTCATGTATGCTGTGCTTAAAAGATGAATAAACATGATCATAAGCCCAGTTATACCAATAGTTTAGTAATACTCAATACTAAAGCAGTTTATTCATATTTCTAAATATATAGGCTTGAAATATTTCCTTATTTCTAATATGGGATAAAAAATAAATTCATTTATTATACACATAAGTGAAAAGTTCTATCAATTATATTCTTATAAAATTGTTTTATCACTCACTATAAAGTATTTGCTCATCTCACATATACATTTTATTAAAATGCAAAATTTTTACTGAAATATTAATTTGTTTTAATTTTGTAAAACAGAAGTGTTTCACAACATTCTATATATCTCAGATCTAAAAAAAGTGCAGTAAATGCAAATAGCAGCTGCAAGATGTTGGAGAACCCCAAAACTTAGCAATAAAGAATTACTTAATGCTAGCAGCAGGGCATTTAGGAATGATATCTTAAATTTATATAGAACTGTGTTTTTCACATATTATATTATACTTATATAATATAATATATTATATTTCATATCATAATTAAATTTTAATTTGATTGTAAATTCCAGTAAGAGAAAAAAATAGTTAATGCTTCAATCATTGATTGTTAAATATTACCTTATTCTAGGAATTAACTGAAATATTTTACAAAGAAAGGAAACCTACAAGGAAAATGTTTTAGTTAGGAAAATGCATTCTTAGCTTGCCTTATATTATAGAAAAAATATAAGACACAGAATAAGAATATAGTCCATTATATGTGGATGAGAAAGTTTACAAAAAATGCAGTGTTCTTTTATATTCCATTAAGACATGTTTTTTTCTTTTCCCCATTAACCTCTTCAACACCCAACCCACTGAGATAAGGAAGCCCTATTTGCTACAACTCCTAAGTCAATCTTCTCTTATAGGAATTCGTATCATCGGTGTCTTCAAATTAAAGGAAATTGATGCTCTTCAACAGATGTCTATCTTTGTGCTCCACTGAGATAAGGAAGCCCTATTTGCTACAACTCCTAAGTCAATCTTCTCTTATAGGAATTCATATCATCGGTGTCTTCAAATTAAAGGAAATTGATGCTCTTCAACAGATGTCTATCTTTGTGCTCAAAGTCCACTCTCAGCAAATCTCAATTTAAATCTTATGCTATTTTAAGAATCAAATTTTAACTATTTAATCTCCCCCAGAATTGACATCATTAAAAAAATGTGCGTATGGTGGAAGGGACAATTTGGATTGTATTAATAGTGTCATCAACATTCTGCCCAACTATTGGTATTCCCACACTTTAAATTAAAGAAAAAAAGTCTTTAAAAATAAATAAATAAATAAATAAAAACGAAGCACCCAAATTAAAAAAACCATGCCAGATATCCCCACCAATAGGCACCTCACATGATGCTCCCTCCCCTCTGATTTAATCTGCCCCACCCCATTGCCAATGTCAATATATAATCAAAAAATTAAATTGGGATCCAACATTGGCAATTTGAAGGTTTCTATGTGATCAACATTTTTTTACCCCAAATCATGCAAAACATACCCCATTAACCACTGTTCCAAGGTTGCTTCTACATGGGGGGTTCGCCTACCCCAAACACCTAGGCCTACCTGTCTGCCACTTAGAGAGGGAAGAGTGGTGGACTGTGCTGCCACTGGCAATGGAGTACACATGCTCCTTTCTTGCTGGAGGCCACTTATACAACCCCATGCCAGCTGTGGGTCATTCTGGGGGACGGGCATATCTTGGATCTGCTGATCACACCTGGCCCATGGTGTGCAGCAATCGCCAGACAGTCTGGCAGGTTGGAGAGTAATCCCACGCTGGCCCCTTTCCCAGGGGGCTTGGCAGGAGAGATCCTGTGGGAGAAGGAATCTCCATTTTCTGGGAGAAAGAGGAGCACTGTAGCAATACTTTCACTTTATCATTTTTCTATTCTCAATTTTTTTCTTTCACTCTGGGTAATGCATTTAAAACAACCATCATAAAATTAGTTTTAAATCCATGTAATAAAGCAGTATCAATATCTTATGAAGCTAAAGGGTGACAATTTCTTTATACAATGCATCATTCATACTACCCTATACATACTATAAGTAGGGCATTATACTCTAGTCCATTTGACAGTTGCAATCGTTCCTTTTTATTCATGTAAATTAAATGTAAAATGGTGTTAAATTTAATGTACATGTAATGAACCAGAAAAGTGTGATTAATTTAGTGTAAGATTTCAATATATTTTATTTATTATATTTCCACGATGATTTATCTAGAAGTTTGTGCTCTAATTTGTCCAACAGACAATGGCATTGGGAATTTCAAATTCGTCAAAGCCAGGTAATTTGAGATTTTGGAAGTATACTTTGTTTCACCAGTATATAAATAAACCTAGAAAAAACCCTCTAAAGTATAATGAACCTACTCTGATTATAAACAAATTTGATCATATACTACACAAACAGGGCTTCTAAATAACTTTGTATTTGTATATTTTATGTTTTCATTGGCACATATACTAGAATATATTAAATGCACTCTTTTATTCTTGAAGCCTTTGAATATAGATTTTCAGGAAGAAGCATGTAGTTTTTGGCAACTCAATGAAATATAAAAATGCATCAGACGTTCAGTATAGAATGCATCATCCATTGATTCTGGATTTAACGCATGAAATTATTAAAAGAACTGAAATGTTCTAAAGCTTTGTTTGTTTGTTTTTAGTTTAGCATTATTTTTTCCAGGAATTCACAAGTTAAAAAAATGTCTCTTTGGTTGTTAGATAGCACTAACCAACCATCGAGAAACATTTTTTTTTATACCCAAATCCTTAATGAAATTGTCATTTTGGATTTGGGAATCCATTTAGGGTTCTCCATAGTGAATATAGGTAGGCCTTGTCAGCATGTGTGCAGTTACCTTACTGTCAAATACTAGTAAGGTTCTATAGCATGTTGGTTTAAGAAATACAGTTTAGAAAATGTGAGAAGGAGGGTACAGAAAAGAACATATAACAATCTAGATTTATTAATAGGATGTATACACAATTATTTAGGTAGTTAGTCAGCAAGAGTGAGAACTGTTAGTACTGTGATGAAAAAAGTGCATAAATAATATTATAAAAAATTAATGAGAGATTCAAGTTGTTGCCATACAATAACATGAACATCTGATGATAAAATCTAAATCAATTCTGATGATATTTGATATTTTAAATAATATCAAATTTTAAAATTCAACCTTTTTACCTGACATAGATTTTTTTTAATAATATGCTTTGCGGTGAAAAATCAAATTTATTTTCCCTAAGGAACATCACCTGCCATTAGGTACTTACCTTCTTTAAAGCCTGCCTTCATATTTAAGGGAAGTCATATATTCTTCTCAAGTACCCCAGAGACATAGCACTGTTCAGAGATTTTAATGCCAATGTAACATGTTAATCAGTTGGCCCTTCCATAAATGTGTATTTTGGCTTCATACAATCTGCATGATGCCTTGGTCAGTGATTAAAAGAAAACCATTGCAGGGTGTCAAAGATGAAATAAGATGCTTAGGTAAAGTCCATTACCCAGATTTTTTTTTTTTAATTTCTCTCAGCTTGAATCTCTCTCATATTGTTATTCTGAAGGATGAGGTGGCATATCAAATTTGTCCAGTCAAAATTGGGACATTAGTCTCTTTCTGAAGCACACCACTGCTTCCAGAATGACCAGCCTGCTGCTGTAATAAAAGGTACCACCGTGAGACCTGAAGATGTATCTGACCTTCTAGCAGAGGTTACTCCATTTGCTCCAAAATCTATTTGAATAATAACAATGGGGAAAAAGAAAGGAGTAAGGAGAAAGAAGAAATGAAAGCTAAAATGGTCACCTTAACTTTCCCAGCATTTTCGTCATCTTCTTTTTTTTCTTCAAATTCAAAGGCAACAGTCATGCGTTGTTGTCTCTGTTCTTCCCACAGTGTAGGGTTAAAGCTGTCACTGTCTGACTGGAAATCTACAGTTAGATTCCAAAGTATTATTGCTTTTTTTTACATAGAGTGTTATTAACAGGGCTCAATACACTATGCAAAAAATTGGTGATAGGTACTATAAACAAACACAAAAATAAAAAATAAAAGGAAAAGGAAAGAAAGAGGAAGAAGGGAAGAAGGAAAAAAGAAAGAAAGGCAGAAAGAAAGAAGAAAAGAAAGAGAAAAGAAGGAATAAAATTCCCTTGATATTTATTACACGGCCTTTTACATCTTAAATTCAGCTTTCCTAAAGTATTCGTTAATTACATATTGGGATTGGGAAGTTTTTTGGTGTAGAGAATGTGCTCTCCATTGGATAACAGTAATAATATATACAGCTGGACTAAGCACTTTAAACATTATCACTTTTAATCCTCACAACAGCACAGTGGCAGTATTATCATCCTTATTTTCCTAATGAGAAAACTGTAGCTGAGTTTTAAGAGACTTGTTCAAAGTCATACAGCTTCTCCGTGGGTAATGCAGTATCTATTTCATGTCTGTGTGATTGCAGAGCCCACGTTTGCAACCACTAACCTCTATCATGACTTCTTTTATTAAAAATATTATGGGGCCGGCCCGGTGGCGCACTGGAGAGTGCGCCGCTTCAGAGTGCGGCGGCGCTCCCGCTGAGGGTTCGGATCCCATATGGAGACTGGTTCCCGCTCACTGGCTGAGCATGGTGTGGGCGCAACACCGAGGGTTGCGATCCCGTTACCGGTCAGTAAAAAAGACAAAAAGGAAAAAATAAAAATAAAAAATATATTATGTAACATTGATTTTTGCAATAACGTACTTAAGACTGCAGCTTGTAAAAAAATTTAGACTGTATGTTGGGGCAATGGAGGGGAGCTTGTTTTTAGGATAGAGAACATGTGGAAAACTTAGTCTTTAACATTAAGGTTTCTATTAGTTTAAATGTATCTCAAATCAACAGGGAAAATGGCTTATAAATCTTTACATCAATTAAATGTAAATTAATAGGCTAATGGTAATATCTTCTTTGAAACATTCCTGTGAAGATCACATGAAAAAGCAATAAAAGTACTTAGTTTAAGCTAATTATTTTCCAAAGGATGGCCTTTATTATATATTCCATTGTTTGCTGCAAGGGATTATGAAAATTCATTTATTATACTCGTGCCTGAAAAACCACAGAGTGACTTGCTTGAAGTTTAAGAAAACTTTTCAATTCCCAACTTTTCTTTCCTCAAAGGAAAAGAAAACACCCAACTAGGTTAATTTCTTAATACTACACCTTACCTAACTAAATCTATCTCACACCCTGGGACAAATTAGGGATTTGATCTGAGACTGGATCTCAGATGACACTTTCCATTTGTCCCTACATCTTTTTGAAATGAAATATTTTGATAATCTAGGGATATTAGTAAGAAAATATAAGTAAATCTGCATGAATAAAACATAATCCTTAAGACTTTTCTTATATGATATGTAAATGTGGTGGTTTTTCTCTTATAAATTCAAAAGATCAATTTTACTGAAGTCTGAAAAATATATATCAAAATAATCGTTCCTTTTCCTATTTCTGTAAGTCAAAATTTGAATGTAAATATCCCAAAATGATTCACTTACATTTGGAAGTCAAAGACTAAAGCCATTTATTGTAATTACCCCTGAAAATAAACAAGTGGTTTCTTTTATAAGTTGGTTGGTCTCATTCCAATGCATAGGGTGAATTTAATCCATGGGTAGATTAAAGTGGGTTTACTCTTCCGAGCATTACTGTTACTCTACAACTGTAGAAAATGTGCATGGTAGCCTGTGCTGGCTTGGGCTAAAGAGCCTATGCTAAGTTTCAAATAGTAAAGGACAAACCTCTTTTAAAATTTTTATAAATGATGTCTTCATTGGATACAAGATTTAATTATTGAAAAAGATTTAGGTTTTAAAAAAGTGTTCCTATTATAGTTGATGACACTGTTTAGGGAAACAACTTAAAAAAGAGAGAATGGTTATTATTTGCAAGCCATCTCTTTATGATAGGTTGATGCATAACATGAAATAATCTAGGGCCTGGTATTACTGAACTAAATGTTTAAATTCTGTTCATGCAATAAGTAAACAGGAAATAAACCAGCTCATTGAATCTTCCTTAGTATTTGACTGGCCTTAGCTTGTTTCAATTAGCTGGGCACCACATTTGGTTAACTAGTCCTGGGTCTTGTCATCCACCAAGAGAAGAAGTTGCTCCTAAAAGTCAACATTATTTTCATGTAGGATATAAAGAGAAAGAGTTTTGTTTTTGGAATTTTACTTAAAATATTATTGCATAAAAGATAAGACTCATGATTAGAGTAAGCCCCCAAATGAGACACGTGTGTCATGTAATTACAGGCTTGCCCATGAACCAGTTCTCCTGGCCAGTCGTCAGAATAAAATTAATCCTTTTTACCCATAATCATTATAGGTATAGGAAAAATTTGTACTGACAAATTACCTTCATCACCACGAGGTTGCTGGGGAAACATGTAGTTAGTCAATACTCTTTGCTTTGTTTCTGGATGGGCTTCAGTTTGTAAAGGGATAAGGGCTTTAGACTGGAAACAAAGAACATATAAATTAGGTTAATAAAATTGCAAATATGAAAAATATTTATTTTGTATAAGATAATGGTCAACAGTCTGGCCTCACAGAGATAAATGAACAATAAAGGGAAAAATGAGGAAAAAAAGAAAAGGACTAAGAAAGTATTATGTAAAATCAGACTATTGTTGAGGAATATTTTCAATTTCTAAGGTTTTCACAATGAGGTTTTCTTCTTTAGTACACTGTTTTACAAGATTTACCAAAACCTATTGAACTGAGCAATGTCCGTTTTAATCCTGAAGAGATCAAAATGTGTTAAATGTTTTCACTAAGTAAGCTTTTGACGTGGTTCTATATGCTTATTCATTTTCATGAACTGTTGTCCTAGAAAGATTCACACTATGCAAGATCATCTACGAATTTATTTAGGCTAAAACATAAGCATTCATTTATTTTTAAGAGATATATTTTATAACCAAAGATAGGGTCCACATACACATAAGCAACTTTACCTGTATCTTAAATATCACAATATATTTATCTATGGCCATATTTTATTCTCTATTATTAATTTGATTTTGGAAATACTATTTTGAATAATTTTTATTTATTTATTTTTCCTTCTTTTAAAAAAATTTATCATTACACAATGTGAACATATTTTGTGACTCTTTACCAATTTCTCCCTAATCTCCCCTGCCACTCCTCCTTTCCCACCTCAGGTGTCCTCAGTTCAATTCTCTCCTTTTGAGAGTTCAATTAATTATTGATTGTTGTATCATTGTTTTTTGTTTGTTTCTTTTTAATTTATTTTTATTCTTTTCAGCTCCCACTCATGAGTGAGTACATGCAGTATTTCTCTTTTGATACTTAGCTTATTTCACTTAACATAATTTTCTCTAAATTCATCCAAGTTGCTGCAAATAGCAGAATTTCATTCCGATACTTAGCTTATTTCACTTAACATAATTTTCTCTAAATTCATCCAAGTTGCTGCAAATAGGCTAATGGTAATATCTTTAATATCAACATCATTCTCTGTAGAATTTTTTTAGAACTCTGATATCATATGCCAGAAATATATTGGAAATGATCATATTATCTAATGTATTGAAAATCTGCTTATTTTATGACATTTATTAATAGGAGTGAAGCACAAAGGGGATTACGGATACCAGCTTGTCTCATGAAATGGAGTCAGAAATACATTAAAACTGTGTTCTAAATAAAAGTTAAACGATGCAGTCACTGTTCTGCTCATTCTCCCACAAGAATAACAAATCATGATATTAATAGATTGTTTCATTAGCATAGTTCACAAATCATTCCAGAAATGACTTACTTATAATGATATACTGATGCCTTGAAAAATCTATAGTTACTGATAAGATTTAGATGTGAATGACAATCTAATTTTTTACTCAGTTGATGAAAGCAAATGCTATAATGACTGTGGGAACATAAACATTATTCTTACATTTACATTCCACACTTTATAGAGGTTATTTTTAACTTTTCACGAAGTAGCCCAATAGCTAGAAGTATGAACAATTCATTTACCAGTAATGCTATTTTTATGTACAGAAAATAATGATAAACTAAATTCAAGATGGATTGTTTTAATTTGGTCATTCATATTTTTGAATAGGTGTTTGATATTTTGGTAACACAAGGAAAAGAAAGATTAATAAACTATATCAAAATTGTCCATCATCAGTTCTTCTAGTGGCAAATCAGACGTCTTCAATTGTTCCTTGTTATTTCCAGTTAATAAAATTATTAGGTAACACAAGGAAAAGAAAGATTAATAAACTATATCAAAATTGTCCATCATCAGTTCTTCTGGTGGCAAATCAGACGTCTTCAATTGTTCCTTGTTATTTCCAGTTAATAAAATTATTCATTAACACTCAATTACTGATTCAATTATAATCTATTTTCATTAACCTAAAGAAAGTAGAGCTAAAAAGTTAAAAAAAATAGTCACTTTGTGTATTAGATCTCTGAGAATGAAGTAGATGTTATATAGAAGTATTTAAAGAGGGTAGGGTTTATAGTACTGTTTTGTGTAGAGCAACGTTTGCATGCTACCTTTACAAAAATCTCTCCTCCAGGGAATAAGAATCTATATTTCATAGTGAATGTCAAAGGTATCTACTGATGACAAGTTAAGTAATTCAAAGTTTCGATTATAGTCCATTTTAATAAACAAAATAAATCAGGTAATAAAAGTTTGTACCTGATTATCAGAAAGCCACAAAGCTGCAAGCTCTTTAAGTTTGGTAAATGAGAATGGTAAATTCTTCAATCTGCAAAAAACAAGAAAATTCTAATAGCATGGGTGAGGATGGGTAAAGTTCATTTCTAAGAAAAATTATTTAAATATTCTAACTTGTTGATTCTTCTTTCCAGTCCTTTCTCCATTGATCAGCATGAACAATCTTTAAAAAATTAAAATCTCCTATTTACACCCTTCAGATGCCTTCCTCTGTATCCTGATAGAATCAAAAACTGTTAACATGCTTTGTCAGATCTTAGTAGGTCTAGCCCCTAAAAAGCCCTACAGAAACTTCTGCTACTCTTTTGCTGACTTGGTCTCATTAGCTCCACTGGCTGTCTATCATCCTTCTACAAGGTTAAACCAATTTCTTCTCTCTGTCTGGAATATTCTTTCTCCATGCTTCCCTTGACTAAATCCCATATATCCTTGAGCTCTCAGTTTACGTGCCATTTTCTCAAAGAGGCTTTTCGTGACTTATCTAAATTACTTTCCTTGAGTCTCAAAGCACCTTGCAGTATCCTTCATGGAATATATTGCAGTTTTCAGTTACATATTTATTTTTGTGATTATTTGTTCACTTTGTGATATCCCCACAGAACTGTAGCCTCCAGGAGGGCAAGGGGTCATGTCTGTCCTACTACGGAAGGAATTTACAGCTCCTAAGGTTATGCTGACCTCCAGAAAGTGTGCCCTTTTGTTCTTTCACCCTTCATACATTGTTTAGTAGATATTCAAAGAGGCAATCTTTAAAAACAACACTTTTGATATATGTGAAGTTTGGCATCAGGCTTAGTATTCAATAAAAATTAAATATTTAGCTTTGGCTTCAGCCTTTGGAGGGCCAAATTCCCAAATGCCTACTTCAATATTTTGTCTGATATTCAATATACTGTCTGATAATTGTGTATGATCAATAAATTGTGATCACAGAGGTTACCATCCTAGCTAGTCATTAAAATGAGGAGTAGAAACAAGGCATACCTATGAGATTTATTGCTTATCTCTGCATGTTTACTTTTGAATACAGATAAACATTTTAGATATAACATGGAATGAAAATTTCCTTAAGTCTTTAAGATGTTGGAATTTTATCAGTCAATTGAGGGATAAACATATTTTGATAGTGGAAGTAGAAAATATACAATAATTAATAAGTATCGTTGAAGTAGTTAATTTCATGTATGAAAGCAGTTAAGCACTTTAAAATAATTTAATAAATAAGAAAAGAGCCAATACAAATATATTGACAGTGTGCATTAGCTAGATAACTTTAGAAAGTATACAATAA